>NC_056737.1:1836817088-1837119588 GCF_019279795.1 Protopterus annectens | reverse complement strand
TAAAACTGGAGAACCTCTTGCTTTGAGGCAGCAACGCTACCGCTGCACCACTGCATCATGTATTGGTAGTGTGTCACCTTTATTCCTTTTTTCTTCCCTAAAGCAACAATTTTTATGTGGAATTTATTGCCAATTCTCCATTTTATTGCTGCCTTTAGGCATATCTCAAGTATTGTTGAATCTAGTAATTTATTTGCCTTCATCACTACTTCTGGTTAGGTCTTTGCAATACTCTCTGATGCTGTCACTAAGTCTATACACCTTTTTGTTCATACTGTGGTTCTTCAGTCCGATATATCACTTTTTCTAAAAGATTATGAAATTTGATTCTTGTTTATAAACTTAAAGTGGTTTAATAGCGCTGTCATACTCTCTATCTCTGCACATTTCTAATGACTGGACGCATAGGTCCTCATTTATGATTACTCATACACTTTGACACTATTCATGTTGCATTACACCATTCTGAATTTTATTTGTTTTGCCTGTTCCTTTACTGTGATGGAGTTTTTTTGAAGTTCAGCCCTGCTAGTCAGTTTTTGATAGTGACGTATACAGTGACACAGCTCATAGCTCCCTCTGTTGCATGGTGGTACAACCTGTACTTTGCATTTAACATCCAACTAACTTTTCAGTAAGTATCTCATGGTGTTTGGCTGCCTTTACGTGGCCAGATGTGATTATACATATGTTTGTGCCTTTACAGAAACTGTCTCTGTCTGTTCTATATCAGGTACTCTACTGTTTTGATTTTTATGCCATAAACCAGTGAATGCCCACTTTACTAAGCTGGATCATATTTTCCAGTAACAGTTGAAAGTTTGCTTATATGCTTCTGCTGTCCAGACATCCTTCCATTTTATTGCATGCAGACTTTGCCTCACTATCTTATGAAAATTAGCATTTTTAAAATGTTCTTTTGCTATCTGCCTTAACATAAAACAATTATACTGACTGGTTCTGTGATTCCCTTAAGGACAACACATAGTTATTGTGGATTCCAATTTCCTCTCTCTTCTCTTCTCCCCTGCTAGGAGTTTCTGTTCGTGCTGGGTCTTCCTTGGGATGTCTTTCTCTTTGTGGAAAATTGACCCTATCTGACATATAGGATCAATGACCTCTATCTGACATGTAGAATTAATGACTGATATGCTTTTCTTGCAAGGCCTCCCTGTCCTTGAGCATCAAGCTCCTATAATATCCAGATTTTCCTTTTCTTTCCTTCTTCCTGCTTGTCATTATTAAGTCTCTAAAGTTCTACATGTAAGGCATTTCTAGCCGTACTACTCTCTCCATGAAATAATATTTTCTAAAGTCACTCTTAAATCTGCCCTTCCCCTTCTTTTCTGCTCTGATTACCTTTCTCCCATTGATATAGCTTGTCTGTATCACATGTCCTCTTTCTCTTCTGTTCTCCATTTTGTACATTCCCCATACCCCCAGTATATTAGCCCTCTATTACACACTCTCAGACAGTTTTTACCCTGTGCTGGTCATACCTTCCATAACTGCACACCGATTTCTTAATGAGGTCTCCCCTGTCTCATATATTATTAGCTAATGGCATTACCTTAGCTGTAGTTGTTAACCAACTAGGTGGTCTAAGTGAGAATGGATGATTTCAGCCACAATCAAAGAAAAACTGGAGGATGACAGATGTATTATTAAAACCAATATCCATGGCAATAGACCATGGAATTCTGATACTTTTCCAAATTGCCCCTTGCACTGTATACCAGTGGTCATACTTGGGTGATTTCAGACTTACGTCTTTTAGTTCTTCTTTTTATCTAATGACATCTGTCCTAATACACGAGCCAACCATCTGTTACCCCTAATAAATTGAATAAAATGTGTACTTTTTATATTGATCCTGACACCTACAGTCACACCAGTTATGATGTCATCATTGAATAGATAAAAAATGTCAATAAACTAACAACTGACAAAAATAAAAAACTAAAAGTGGAATGGACATTTCTCAATGAACTTAAATGCATTTCAACAAATGTTAACGTAATAAAACCACAGACTGAGCACTTTCATCTTACAAACATGAAGACTTCATCAGAGTTACAGTCTGCCATTAAAAATAATTTAAATAAAAACAATGGTTTACTATCAAAAACACGAAAGTCACATACGTGACAGTGATTTTTGCGACAGATAACATTGACTCATGCATATTAATTAGGTTGTATGCTCGACGCTACAAGGTTGACAATTTCTGTCGATCTTAAGGTGTAAATCTTCCATTGACAACCATGCTTTGAGTCCCTGCCCTGTGTACATCCTTCTAAACAGACGTACACATGAACGTCAACATTCCGACTGTCGCTTCTACCATGTTCGAGGAGGAGGCTGTCATGCAACTAAGTGTCAATATTTTGACTATAAACCAAAAACAATTCATCTAAACTAATTTGAATTAGAATTGTAAATTATGATGTCACTCATCTACCAAGTGCAATTTCTTAAAGAACCAGACCTGAAACATCTAGTTGTCTTGCATAGTCTAAATAATGAAATACAGCTATATCAATCACATGCACTGTTGTACACTGAAAAATGTGTTGAAAGTGAAGTAAGAAATCACTCTATAGCTGCTTTCATCTTTACAATGCTAGGAAGGGAAAGTGCATCATCTTATTTTTATCATTGAAAAGATGACCTTGTTCTCCAGTCCCCATTTTGAAACTGACAGAGATATGTTGAAGTGTCCATCCCACTAGTAAACCCCATGGTACACCATTAATTACTGCTCTGCTGTGTCACAGCCCGCCCATTTGCTACCTTCTGCTGTTTTCAGCTAATCAGTTCCATATTCACCTCATAGTTTTGACTCACATTATTATACCTTTTCATTTGCCTGTGACTCTTGGATTTTAAATGGTGTAAAAGAGTTTATTGATGTTCAGACACCTTACATCCAGTAGTTGTACTTGTCACTTATGGCAAACAATTGGTTTATGTTATAATGAGACAACTTCTGTGATGTAGTCCATATATTAGAAAACCTGCATTCAAGAAATTTACTAGCCTGTCCATTAGATTGTTTTCAATAACCTCGTCCTTCCCTCCCCAAAAAAGCCTGTCTATAACTATAAGCCTTCTTTAATAAACAGGTGTTCAAGACTGGGCTGAAATGTTTCAATGCTTTAATAACTTAAGCTCATTTAGTTATTCTTTTTTCATGGGATATAGGTGTGTGTGTGTGTGTGTGTGTGTGTGTGTGTGTGTGTGTGTGTGTGTGTGTGTGTGTGTGTGTGTGTGTGCGTGTGTGTGTGTGTGTATGTACTTATCTATCTGTCTGTCTATATATCTATTTATCTACCTGCCTATTGACATTTTCCCACAAGGTATAACCTATGTTCAGGGGAAACACAAGGTGATAGTCATTCTGTCTGTGGGTAATTTTGTGAAAGTTTGGCTGGGACACCAGTGAGATTCACCTAGTCCTCTTTAGGGATGTTGCTGAGTAGCATGATAAGACTGCCAAGAGAGGGGTCAGATATTTTAAATGAGGTGGTATCTTTAAGACTATATCATGTGCCACATGTCATAATGGCAACTTTATTAATTTACAGTTAGCTTGTTATACTGTAATCAGTGACAAAGAATATTGAAAGTATTCTGAATGTCTTTTATGAGCATCTGATAGTCATACCTCATTTTAGTATTAACAGATCATCAGTACTTTCAGCATCTTCTGAGTGAAGAATAACCCACAGAGGCTATACTGCCCCAGACACAGCTTACAATGAAAGATGAAGAGACACCCACCCTAGAAGAAGTAAGAATAGTACAAAGGAAAATGAAATCACAGAAAGCAGACTCAGATGCGGTCATGGCAGATATGATCGAGATGTTGAGTTTGTTAGGGGAGAAATGGTTCCAGGGGTTCTCATATCAGTATGGATTGAAAGGTGTACCATACAGAATGAGCATTCTAATGCCACTGTACAAGGACAAGGGGAACATGCATAACTGAGGGCAGTACAGAGGTATCAAACTCCTGCCACACTACATGAAAGTACTGGAGAGGGTGACTTATAAATGAATGCCCAGAGCAGAAGAAAATAAGATGGGTGTGAGAAGCTCAGATATAGATCAGGATGCAGCACAGCCAACCCAATATCTGAACTGAGTTAGATAGTTGAGAAGAAGACAGATATAAGGAAAGAGTACAACTGGGCATTCCTATACTTGGAGAAAGCAAATGACAAGATCCCAACAAAAAGCTTAGTTGGGCAGTCCGGTGATGGTTTGAAGTCCTGGAAACATTGGTAGAATTAGTGTAGGCTATGCAGAAGGACCCAATGATACAAGTACAAAAAGTGTGTAGACTCACAAAGGGATCCCCAGTGGGAGTGGGTATGCACCAGTTTTCAGTGCTGGGCCCACCACTGCTCATATTGGTAATGGACTACATTAGCAAACAAGTCAGATGAGACAGGTCAACAAAGCTGCTATATACTGACCTACTAAAAATACTGGAACAAGACCCAGTATTGTTACAGAAAGAACACCAATGTAAAGGCTATTTTTGAAAGGGACAAGGAACACCTGACAAATGAAACTGGCCAAAACACTAAGCAGGACTAGAAACATTTCCCCTGTGGTTTGTGTAAATATTGCAAATACATGTTAAATAGTCCTTACTTGGTCATCAAAAACTCCAAGAAGACCATTGAGGGAAAGGTCATTTCAATTATAATAGTGTAGTAGTTTATACTACACTTTGTAATTCCTGTGATTCGTTTTATGTAGGTAAGACAGCACAAATGTTGGCTCACCATATGTAGGAACATGTCATGCTAGCCATGAAGAATAAAGACAAGAAAAATGCTATTCGTAGGCATTCATCTCAATATGATGTTAATTTTTTTTTTGTTGTAGTTGACTGTGTGAAAACAAACCAGCCTGAAGGGTGATATAAACAATATGCTGGAGATCAAATAATTAAGTTGGCAGCTAAGACTAGGAGCAAGCTTTGTTGCTTGGTGGAATGATGTTATAAATATAAAGGAATTTTTAAAACTGAAGTCAGATTGTGACTGAAGACAGAGTAGCTGGCAAACAGCCATTGGCTCTTCTTTAACATGTAGTGTGATCTTTCATGTATATAAATAATATTTTAAGTGAGTTTTGTTATTTCTGAAGAAGTCTGTGATTAAAATGATGAAAGCGGTAACGTCTTGAGTGATCTCATGGTCCCTGTCATTTTGAGTGTTTTCTCTGGATTAAGTCAATTGAGACTGTTACTAAGTAATGTCTTTTGGCTTTTCCCAGTTAGGGGTCACCACAGTGAAACTCCGGTCTGCTAATGACTGGCAGTGGATTTTTATGGTGCCAAGTTGCCAGCCCGATGCCCAACCTTCAAAGAAGGCACACCCATTCACGCATGCACCTACATGTATGTCTTTAACGTCACTTGACCAGGGGGAGGACATGCAGACTCCACACACAAAGTGCTCCAGCCAAGAATCGAATGGCAGAAGAGAAGTTTCATTATTATGTTCTTTGAATACATCTATGTTTAGGCCTCTTCTTCAGTCCAGTGTCACCTTTTGTCATTTAGCAACATGAGGTCAGCAGAATTTGTATAGTAGGAACATTAGACAGCCTGAATAATTTTAGTCAGTAGAAAGTATAATGAAGACTGAAGCTGCTGCATCCAACTGGTGTGCCATTATGTACGTCTGAGCACTAAGTAAACCTGCAAAAAACCTCTTTCCTGTTTCATTGTGTTATTATTGTGCACGGTATGCAAGGTACAGATCCATATGGCACAGCATTTGTCAGCTTTTCAGTGACACTGTGGTGTAGTAATTAGCACTGGTGCTTCATAGCATATGACGGTCCAATTCAGTACCCAATTGTGTTGCTTCCTGTGCTAAGTGAAACTGTATGACCCACCTGCATCCATGTGGGGTCTTGCAGAGGGGATGTAGTTTCCACTCAATTTTCAATGACATGTAGATAGTTAAAATGATTTGTGCAGTGTGTGTTTGTGTGTGTGTGTGTGTGTGTGTGTGTGTGTGTGTGTGTGTGTGTGTGTGTGTGTGTGTGGTGCAACTATATTAATGGGTTTATCTATTACCCATTGTAGCATGCTTCTGCAACTTATCAAAAAATGCAATGCAAAAATGTTGTATAAAAAGAGAAGTAAACCCCCTTCACACACATACACCCCCTCCACAAATTATATATACCAACACCATTGTCATACCACAGTGGACATAAGAAAAAAAAAAGCTGCTGGCTCACACTATATAACACATTGTGGTAAAACTGACCGCATCATTACATTTTCAGTAAGAACCTCACTGATAAATAACTAGCAAAAGCTTGTATAAAAGCTGTGTGCATGCATACGCATGTACAGTAAACTCTCAGTTAACCGGCACCCATGAGGATTGGTAGATGCCAGATAAGTGTAGTTTCTGGTTGCTTGAGAGTTACTAACAAAAATAGACCTGACAAATACTACCCTATACTATACCATAAAAACTGTATTGATTTTATTTTAGTATTGAAATGCAGTAATTAAAAGCCTGGCTGGAATAATAATATTTTAAACTTATATTTCCTCTAGAAAGCATGGCATGTGGAACGTTTTTTAGTGGCACGCTCAGCGGATTGGAATTGAATGAATGGAATAGAGATAGAGAGAGTGAATGCATGTATGAAAGCAGAAGTGACTGTATGTAAGAGATCAGAGAGATTTATGAAAGCGGCAGAGAGTGTGTGTGAGAGATCGGAGAGATGCATGAAAGCTGAAAAGTGTGTGTGAGAAATCAGAGAGAGAAAGAGTGAGTGAATGCATGCATGAAAGCTGAAGAGACTGTGTGTGTATGTGTGTGTGTGTGTGTGTGTGTGTGTGTGTGTGTGTGTGTGTGTGTGTGTGTGTGAGAGAGAGCGAGATCGGAGAGAAAATGTGCAATCTGATGCAAACTGAATGAGTATGGAGCGAGAGCTGACATTTTATCAATCTGACTTGTTTAGTTTGACTTGTTCTCAGGTTAGGAAGAGATGGAATTTATTTGTATCTTCCTTTTTAAAACTCTAAAACTCTAAAAATGTAAGGTATGTTTCTGCGGGAGGAAAACAGAAAGTGCAACACATGAAAAACTGAATTGTTCATACTGTACTGTATTTCTTTGATTTTTTTCTGGTTGCTTGAGAGTTCTGGTTACTTCATTTCTGGTTAACTGAGAGTTTACTGTATGTTTGTATGTGTGCATGTGTGTGTGTGTGTGTGTGTGTGTGTGTGTGTGTGTGTGTGTGTGTCTGTACATATATATATATATATATATATATATATATACATATATATATATATATATATACATGTGTGTGTGTGTGTATATATATATATATATATATATATATATATATATATATATATATATATATATATATATATATTTACCAACTCTATGGTCACACCACATTGGAGAAAGAGAGAAAAATGAAAAAAACATACCACCACTTTGCACAATACACTACGGTGAGACTCACAGCAATATTACATTTCAAAAGAAACTCCTTGGTAAATCAACCAGTGATGATTAGTAGGAAAGTCATGTGCATGCATGCATTTGTGCACACGTGCGTCTGCGCATGTCTGTATTTGTGTGTACGAGCATGTGCTTGTGCCTTGCTCAGCTAAGCTTCATTGACTCTGAACAGGAAAAACAGAATAAATAAACAAGCTGGATAATGTGAGGACTGAAAATGAATGTTTTAAAGAAAGAATGAATGAGTGAATTAATCTCAGATTTTTCCATGCTATAATTGACTATGAAAGCCTTTCACTGTATTCTTACTGTCACATTTTATCTATGAAAGCTGATGTGTACTCTGGTGTTCACAAGTCACTATTCTAGTCTCAGCTCTTAGCTGTAATCATGACATTATAGTTAAGTTATTAGTAACTGCCAATAAACTGAAGGTTAGAAGAAATTTCACATATACAGAAATTAGACCGCGGCAGGATTAGCTATTCTAGCCCAAACAGAAGATATGATTTTTGTGCTTTCAGTACCGTCAGTCTGTATCAGCATATAGCATTTTATTGTTCAGAATTAAAAAAAAAACTGTACATCTTTTTATAAGTGGAAAATAAATTAAGAGAAAAATATGCAAATATGAAGGAAAACATCTGAGGAAATAGATGGCATAAAAGGTTTGCTTTCTTATTCTCTCTAAACTATTTGGAGCATTCACTTCACTTGTCTGTTTAAATGGCATTTTATTATGTTGTTCTACTTCTTATATTATATGCATATGCAAATTATATGATATACATATGCAAATTATATGACATGCATATACATCTTTTATTACATGCATATGCAATAAACTTAATTACCTGATCTTGTCTGAAGGCAACACTATCCTGATTTGTGGATGTTAGCAATGTATGTGAAGCAGTTTAACAACTGTCAATTATTTTAGAATTCTATCTCCAAAGAAAACATGGACAGATATTAAAAGTGAGCAGGCATGTATACTTGAAAAATACTCCAGTAACTGTTGAAAGTACTTTGCAACTAACAATATGACTTAGACTGGGCAAACTACACAGACATATTGGAAAATCTGCTCCCTACAGCATGATGTACAGATGTTTCCTTGCAGAAGTCCCCCTGTAGAGCACCCTACTTTATTCCTACCACTTAGCCTGTATAATCTCTTACTGAACTCTGATAGGAATGAGAATAGCTGTCATTTAAAAGCAGTATATCTAGCCTGATATAATAGCCTTGGTGGATACATCACCAGTGCAAAATGAGGCACTAGTGACTATATCACTAAATACATAATATCTAACCATTTAGCCTGATTGTATTACTTCACAGTGATTCAGTAAGTATGCAGTACATTGTACACCTCTTGAACTAATGAACAATTCCTCCCTGTCCCACACATGGAAAGAATGCAGTACAATCAAGTAATTTTCCTAATGAATTGCCATTATCTGTCCTTTCTTCATTCACATTCCTGATCACCTTTGCAGCTTACTTCTGTCTTTGGTAAGTGTTATACCTGCTCACTGACTGCTAAATACTTAATTTGGAAATAAAAACATGCTAATGTCACAAACAGGAAAACCTACCCATAGTTCTATGAACCTGAATAAAAAATTGAAATGCAACAAAAAGCAATTGTCCTAGACTGTCTTCAAGTGTTGTTGCTATTTATCACAGAGTATGCCATTCTAGTGAGGTTCAGGGAGGGTATAATGCAAACTCCATCCCATACTATGCACTATTACCAAAGGAAATATTATGTTATTGCATAAAGGTTGTCCAATAGTACCATTTTTCAAAGCTTACAGGATATATTTTTGAAAACATAGTATCCCAAGCCATCAAACAGTATCATGGCAATGGTAACAGACTGTTTATAAACAGAGACATTCAGTGTATTTTATTTAATAAGGAAGTGACAAGATCTTGAAGTATCTTGAAATAAAACAAAGAAAACTACACATATGTAATGTGTACTTCCCTTTAAACCAGTGGTGCACAATGTCCAGCCCCGGGGCCAAATCCAGCCCATGACGCAACACCATCCGACTCCCAGAGAGTAACCAAAAATTTTAAAAAAGTGAAAAAATGCTATGCCTTACTCCAGTCATGCAAACATTCCAGCACTGCTTACTTACCTAATTGACTGCAGTTGCGCACACCTCTAATTTTTAGCTGGGGAAGTAACTATTCTTTGTTATTTATAACTTGTAGTCTGTAAACACTAGTAACCTTCTGCAAGAGTTTGTAATAAGTCATGGCTGCAAGCCAGAATAAAGTTAAATGCAAAGTTGATGTAGAAAACAGGCAATTTCATGACTGCTGTCTTAAGTAAAAATGCCAGTTCCCTGTACCTATTGTTAACTGGTAAGGACTTATTATGGCCCGCAGATGCATTAAGAATTCATGTAGTGGTCCTCCCAATAAAAAGGTTGTGCACCACTGCTTTAAAGTGATCCTAGTTTATTTTTAGAAGTTTCTGCTTTCTGCCTTATGGGGCTGCACTTTGTGGACATATCTGTTCAAAATCTGATTTAGGCACAAATTGTTTTCTCCTTTTTTCTGCAGTAATAACACGCTGTTCATTGCCATGTGACTCCACTTATTTATTTAAACATTTGATAATCACATAAATATACTCTTCCAAAACACTTTACAGGCATGACTCAGGCTAGAAGGCAAATAAAGACAATATTCTTACATAAGAACTTGAATCAAATTTACAATAAAAAGAACTGATATTGATATTGATGTTGATATTGATATTGATATTGATGTTGATATTGATATTGACATTGATATTGATGTTGATGTTGATGTTGATATTGATGTTGATGTTGATATTGATATTGATGTTGATATTGATGTTTGATGTTGATATTGAGATTGAGATTGATATTGAGATTGATGTTGATGTTGATGTTGATAATGGTGTTGGTATTGATATTGATGTTAATATTGATGTTGCTATTGTAAGAAATGTTACAACACAATAAAGGTACTGTTGCAAAATATTTAAAAAGTAATATTAAAGCAGAATAAAGATAATAATAACTGTGAAATGGCAATTATCAAAACAGTATATGATGAAATAAACCACAGAAGTAGAGGAATGAAATAATTTGATTCCAACAGGTATTGGAGAGAAGAATCAGCTGATGGAAAGAAGTAAGAAATAGGGAGGGTTAAATTTGTAATAGTAAAGTAAAACAGAACTGTGTTAAATAGCTAGTAGTAATACCAAGTGAAGATACATAAGTAATGTTGAATGGCTGGTACATTAACAGATAGTGGAGGAAGAAATAAGTTGTAGAAGGCCAGCTGTTTTCAAAAATGTATTTACATTAGTAGAAATAACGTAACCTTATCAAGCTCTGATGTACAGTAGACCCTGGGGTGACAAAGTTTATATGATATATCAACTACGTATGTTGAATACCAGCAAAACAACAACATGACTGGATTTAGAAAAGCTTTATTATAACATTTCTTTCACACTTTAGAGCCTCAACCAAAAGGTCTTCCAAGGACTGTGAAACAAATTAAAATCAACACTTACATAAAAATAAAAAATACAACTTAAATCGATTAATAAATTAAAATTTTAAAGGAGAAACTTTCATTTTATTTCTTGATTAAATATAAATGGCTTCAAAGTATAACATTTCAATATATATATGTGTGTGTATATATATATATATATATATATATATATATATATATATATATGGTTCCTCTTCATATGATGGAAGTTCTCTAAACTCGAAAGTCATAAACTCGAAACTAGAATCTCGAATTTAGAGAAACTTGAACATATGAAAGGGACAAAAAAAAAATGAACACCTTTCAAATGTTTTTGCAGGGGGGCTTCACCCCCTCCCACCCCCCTACTTAAATATACCTACTCCGAGATCGCACTATAGTGAAGGAAAGGGAAATCTCCCATTCCACGCTATACGCGTAAGCACAAAACAGAAGATTTTCCATTCCTCCACTGTAGTGCTGTCTCGGAACATTCACATTTAAACTGCTAGGGTACAGGAGGACCTGGCCCCTGCAATAAGGTAAGTTAACTTTTTATTTTTTTTTTAAACCTAAGGCTCCGATTCACAATTTCGAGTGAATGAAAGTTCGAGATTCTGGTCTCGAGATTATGAATTTTGAGCTTCCATCCATTCGATCTTGTGACGGTGAACTATATATATATATATATATATAGAGAGAGAGAGAGAGAGAGAAAGACAGAGAGAGAAGTATCTGTCTACAGATAGATAGATAGAAAGATATGTATAGAAAGAGAGAGAGCACTTGTTTTTTAAATGTTTCATAAGCCTTATAATTCCACTTATCACATCATACTTGTTTCAACATTGAACTAATAAACTCTATTTGCTATGTTTTATGCAAAATATTCTACAACCAGATTTTCCACCTTTTCACTTTTTCTGCATCTACTGTGTTACTGATTTCTTTTCTTAAAAGTTATTTTTGTTTCTCCTGTATAATAGAGGTCACACTTACACCAAATTACATAAATATTATTTTTGATAATACAATTAAGATATACCCTTAAAATCAAATTTACATCCCTTGATTTTCAAAGGAGTATTAACATTATTGGCAAACATTACAACTTCCATGGGGAGACATTTTTGGCTCCTTTATGCACATAATACTCAATTGTTCAATTGGCCTATGAAAATAACTATGAAATAAAATATACAAATTGATGCCTTTCATATAGGAAGTCTGTGATTCACTCAGTAACACAAAACTTATAAAATGTTAAACATGTCAATATCTATAAACTAAATCTACCCCATTTGAACTTATAATATTAAAAGTTGTCACAAAATAAATAATACTTATTTTCATAGATATTTTTATCATTTTAGTAGAATTATCTTTTCATTAAATGTTCATTCTTGTGCAAATATAATGCATACATTTCAATAAGAACTTTCAGTACTCATCATAACCCCTTTGTAGAAAACAACTTATAAAATGTTAAACATGTCAATATCTATAAATTAAATCTACCCCATTTGAACTTATAATATTAAAAGTTGTCACAAAATAAATAATACTTATTTTCATAGATATTTTTATCATTTTAGTAGAATTATCTTTTTATTAAATGTTCATTCTTGTGCAAATATAATGCATACATTTCAATAAGAACTTTCAGTACTCATCATAACCCCTTTGTAGAAAACAATTTACAATTTCCTTAGCTTCTTTTAAGCAGTCTTCCCGGTCATAGCCTGCTCTATATGCTGCCCCTTTTAACTCCCCTTTAAGGTGAGCTATCATTACATACACTGGGCAACAACTACTACCATCCAACAATGTTAAAGAGGCACTTTCTTTCCTATACAACACAGTATGTTCATTTCCTTTATATTAATATATAGTTAGATCTAAATAGTTTATTTCCTATTCAGAGGTGGTATAATTAAAACTTAAACCTTCATCATTATTGTGCACTTTGTTTATAATTTTTTTCAATTCTTTACTAACCACAGCAAAGGGCATCAATAAATCTAAAACAAAAAGGGACAAAAGCTTAAATATTCATATACATAGAAAATATACACTAGATTTACATTTTCCACACTGTATATAATATTTTTATCTTAGATAAACACTTTTGCATACATAATTAAATGTCACTGATAATTAATGCTAACCTTGCATCATGCAATTTATAACTATAGGAAGAGGAGAAAATAAGAGACTACCTGTACATTTGTTTAAGCTCTGGCAGACAGAAATACAAAGAAAAACAAGCGAAGGCAAAGACTGACATTTGGGTTGAAGTTAGTAAGTAGTGGCAAGATGATGGAGAATGAGGATTAAGTAGAAATAGGTAGTTAAGAATTTTCTCATAAAAACTAAAAAAAAAATATTATCAATAGTGACAAGTATAGCCCACTTTGGAAAGTTCTGTTGTGCATCTATAAAAGATCCTTTTACAACACCCAATGTCTGTTTATCTTGTTCTCCTCACATTACCATGCAGTGTACATAAATCCAAGGTACTCATTGGTGGTCCACTGCCAGACGCACTCTCTGACATACAGTGCACCCTAAGCACTTGCAAGCCCCTATAGTTAACATAACTTACTAGTGTTTCTGATGATGGGATCCACACTCTGACATACAGTGCACCCTACGCACATGCAGCTCCTATAGTTACCATAACTTACTAGTGTTTCTGATGATAGTGTCTACAGTCTGACATACAGTGCACCCTACGCACATGCAGCTCCTATAGTTACCAAAACTTACTAGTGTTTCTGATGATGGGATCCACACTCTGACATACAGTGCACCCTACGGACATGCAAGCCCCTATATTTACCATAACTTACTAGTGTTTCTGATGATGGGATCCGCACTCTGACATACAGTGCACCCTACGCACATGCAGCTCCTATAGTTATCAAAACTTACTAGTGTTTCTGATGATGGGATCCACACTCTGACATTCAGTGCACCCTAAGCACATGCAAGCCCCTATAGTTACCAATAACTTACTAGTGTTTCTGATGATAGGATCTAAAGTCTGACATACAGTGCACCCTAAGCACATGCAGCTCATATAGTTACCAAAACTTACTAGTGTTTCTGATGATGGCATCCATACTCTGACAAACAGTGCAACTATGCACATGCAAGTCCCTATAGTTAACATAACTTACTAATGTTTTTGATGATGGGATCCACACTCTAACATACAGTGCACCCTAAGCACATGCAAGCCCCTGTAGTTACCATAACTTACTAGTGTTTCTGATGATGGGATCCACACTCTGACATACAGTGCACCCTAAGCACATGCAAGCCCCTGTAGTTACCATGACTTACTAGTGTTTCTGATGATAGGATCTAAAGTCTGACATACAGTGCACCCTACGCACATGCAGCTCCTATAGTTACCATAACTTACTAGTATTTCTGATGATGGGATCCACACTCTGACATACAGTGCACCCTACGGACATGCAAGCCCCTATAGTTAACATAACTTACTAGTGTTTCTGATGATAGCATCTACATTCTGGCATACAGTGCTGTTGTCTTTCCAATGTCACTAAATGCAGCAGAATATGGTTGTATAAATGACCAATCCTGTCCACCACTGAAAACAAACAAACACACCAAGTGTAAGACATTCAGATTAATATCCAGACATAGTAAATGAGATGGTAGGGAGTGTGGTCTGTGATGTAGTGTACTCTGCTATTCAGTTACCCATCCACATCTGACTAATTGCTTTGTTTGCTGTGGACATACACAGGCTAAAGAGCATGTTCAGTGCACTGTACAACTTCCAGAGTTGTCAGCAAATCATTGTTAGTTAGCACAACTCTCTTTCATGAATATTTCACCTCCTAACTCACATGGTCCATTCACATACCTTAGCTGTTGTTCACTAAACTGTTCTTCAAAAAGTGTTAACACTTCATTTTCCATTTTCTTTTGTCCAGCTTTGTGTAAGTATTTATAGCAATTTATTACATGTTATATGCTATTGTGCTATGTTCTGTGTCTCCTGTAACAATTGTTTTACATTTTTGCTGCTTTTGTTTTTCAGCCTTTGTAAAATATTAGACTTATGGCTAAGTTTTATTCATCTGCTGTAACAATTTGTTTATGCTGTTTTTGTGTTTAATGTTTGTAAAATATTGTCTTACTTTGCCTTATGGCCTGGGTCATGCCTAAAAAGTATACTTGGACAAGCACACTTACCCAGTAAGTAAGTAAATAATTAAATAACTAAATAAATATTTATTCAATTAAGAAATGTATAAATAAATAAATAACTAAGTAAATAAACTAACAGATAAATAGATAGGCAGATAAATGTTGTCTCGTCATATTTGGGCCACCATGTTTGTGAACCTGGCTGCCTAAAGCAAATAGTCTTAGTTGCAGCATCTCATGCAAACAGACATTATTGCATGTTATAAATAAGGCATTTTCACTCTGATAGCCTCTGATTTGCCACAATGAGCTACAAGCTGAGCTAAACACTCAATTTGTGGACAGTTAATACCTGATTGTCTGTCCTGCACCCAAGAACAAGTGGGTTAAGCTACTTTTAACTGTTTTAGTAAGTTGTAGAAAATTAATTCAGCTGTTTTCTTTTTCCTCTGATGATGAAAGAAAAGAATAGAGTTCTTTCTTGCCTAGTAATTGCTATACAGCAGAAGACAAGTGTGTTGCTATTGGCAAATATCATCCACTGAGCTTTTTTTTCCCCTGTATTTTTGTCTGTTATATTTAAGGGATTTTAGCACTGGGCCACTCTAAGTACTGCAGCATGCATGACCAAGGCAAAGTGGGTGCTGAATAGATGCATGAGTATTGACCTGTATCTGTACACTTATCTTCACCAGTTCTCACATTTCAAAATTGTTTTATGCAATAAGTGTGTTTAGTTTGCATGGAGGAGTGCTAGCAATGCCTTGTTTATTAAAGATATTTCCTTTATCTTCTGTACATTAATAGGTTTACAGGTACTTTGTGGGATGTTGATTTATGAAGATCTTAAGAAACCTAGACTCATATTACAGGGTAGTTTTTTTTGGCCCTTCTGTCTTGTGAGTAAATAACTCAGAGACATGCAGAACAAGGATATGTTGGGACATTAACTTGTTGCCTACCCATGAGGTATATGGATGATAAACTGAGGGTGGATTTGTGGTTTCCCATTCATTCATCCACATTATATTTGAATAGGATAAGACAAGTACTTTGCTTTATGTGGAGTGGATGATGCTTTCAAAGGAAAGGTCTTCTCTGTGATACATACCTATTTCTCCAACATGTTCTATATATGTTACAAAAGAGATGATAGTCCCTTGAGCAGGTGTTCATGCTACCACTGGACTTGCAGATGTGTAATGGATCAGAAAACATAGGGTTTGTTGAGGTTCTATATTCAGAGGTCATTACGTAGCAGCCTGTATGATACCAAGAAGGGGGACAATACTTTGAGGTGGTCTACATAGTATTTATGATTTAGTCCCTTGAAGTTTTTTATGAGAAAACATTGCAGTCTTTCCATTTATGACAAGTGTTTGAACAGCTACATACTGAAAGGAACGAGTGATCAAAGGACAGTCCAATGCCTATATAGGTTCCTATATCCCTGACTACAGGATCAACTTTCAGGGGTGTGTCATCAATGTGGTAATTACAATGGAAGTCATGCTTGCACAAGGACACCACTATACATTTCTTTGTATTTAGTTTTAGTCCATGTTTTTTACCCTAGCTATTTATATGGGAAAGGCCTTCCTAGTGGATCTTATTGTCCTTTGGGGAGTTAATGATGAAACCAATTTACAGTCATCTGCATACTTGATTAGCTGTAAACCCTTAACATTTGCTTTGACCTTTGAGAAGTAAATGCCAAAGAGAAATGACCCAAGGCCTAAACCCTGGTGTACACTGCTAGTGATATGTCGTTTGGAGGATGTAGAGCCACTCACCCCAATTTCCTGGACTCTGTTTGTGATTTATTTAGCTATCCAATGAGTTACACAGGATTTACATTTAGCTGGAAGAGTTTATCCATGTTACCTGAGTGTGGAACAGTGCCAAACACTATTGTGAGGTCTGGAAATGCAGTGTGTATTGATTTGCCCTAATCCCTTGCTTCAGTACCAGGTTAAGTAAGCAGGATCCACCCTTGATAAATCCAATTCGGCTTGGGTTGGGAGTTTTTGGCTTACCTGTTTCCTTATTTATTAATTACATAATGCTCCTTTCCATAGCTTTACAAATGAGGCTGGTCAGACTTATTGGTCTATACTTCCCCAGGTCCACTGACACCTCACTTTTGTGCAAGGGGATGACTGTGCCTGTCCTCCATTCATGTGACATGATGCCTGTTTGGAGGCTGATATTAATTTGCCTTTGTTGGGGGTCTGATAAGTTCCAGTTAAGGCTGGCCAGTAGATAGCCTGGTTTGTTATCCAGTCCCATAAAAGTCATATTATTGGCCTTGGATAATGCCTTGAGGACTTGTTTTTGTTGGGTGTAGATAAGACTATGTGATTTGGGAATATGGGAGGTAACATTTGAGCTGGATCTGTCCATCAGTAGATTAACAATGTCATCTGGGTCTAAGTATGTGATATAATTTACTATTAACTTTGAGCAGTGCAGGACATTTTTCTGAGGTTTTTAACACAGTTAAAAAATGGCTTTATGGTTATCCTTCACCTGGATAGCTATTTTATGCCCTATCTGGCTTTGGTTGATTTGATCAGGGTCTCGTGTTCCCTGTTAAGTTTAGTAAGAGCATTTTTGGAATCATGAGCTTTAAACTTATTTTTGCGTGCAATGATTTTTTATTTTATTTTATTATAGAGAAAGTTTATATTTGGGTTCCACCATACTTTTTTTAAATTTGGCATTGCATTTACTTTGAAGCTGCATATACACAGCTATTTACACGTGCATAGAATTTGGCAGTAAATGATTCTACATATGCAGTAGGACCATCAAGTTAGAAGGAGATTTTGAATTTAGCCAGGTCATCAGTTAGTTTTAGTAGATCAGTATTACTACAATTTCTGAATACTTAGGTATTGGAAGATAGTTCCATTTGTAGTCATATAGTGAATGTAACTGAAATGTTATCCAGTTTAACTAGAGAGGAAGTTACAACTAGAGTGGGAGCGAAGATATCCTATATTGGTAATGACCTTGTCAGGATTGCGATGTGGACTAACTTACCCAGAAAGTTTGTATTGGTCTATAAGTCTCCCAGCTGATAGAGAGGTAGTAGACATTACCTATGAGAATAGTGCATGGCTTCATGCATAGGGGCTGCATAATATTTAGGTATATGGTATGGGCAGAGGGGGGCATGGGGAGGGAGGGTCCTATAGTGATCTATGATATGATGAGGCTTTGTTGACAGTAAGTTGGATGTGGAGGAGTTCTAGGTTGTTACCTCATCTAATGAGTCTGGAGGTAAATTTTTGTTAAGAATATGGAGGCCTTTAGTGCCTTTATCTACTGCAGTGGGCCTGAATGTGTGGTAGGCATTAAAAGTCTGAACTGATGAAGTGCTCTCATTGATCTCAACACAGGCCTCAGTGACAATGCATATTTCAATGTTTTCCAGAGTAAGCAATGCTTTTGCTTTTTTTTTTACAGTTAGCTTTGAGTGACAATGCCTTTATGCTATCCAGATTCTGTGTTGTTATGTTGGAAGCTTTAGGAGACTGACACTGTCTAAAAAAACAGGGAGGGTGGCCTAATGGTTAGGGTATTTGCCTTACAAACACAAGGTGCATGGTTTGAGTCTCACAAGGGATAACTGGCTAGGCCTAAAATGGCTCGCAAGGGCAGTTAGCTTAGTACTAATCTATGAATTGATGCCTATGGGGTGGACAAGGATTTAATCAATGTATGGAAACATGGGAGGATAGGTGCAGGCCATCTCAAGTAAAGCAGCTAGGACTGTCTACCATTTCCTCTCAGGCTAATGTATATTGTACCCTCCACTTTAATGACACCAGAAGCTAAGCCAACTGTTGAAGTCAATAATCTTTTTTTTTTTTTTTTTGTATTGTAACATCAGTCTTGGTGATTGCTGAATGCTCCTCAAAGCTAGTTTCATATTTGCCTTAGACACATATTCTGTCTCTATCATGTGTCTCTTTTCATATAGTCCAGGGGAGCTACCTATCAATTCACTTATACTTATGTGCACTATGACTGCATCATATGTGCACTTGTGATGCAAGGACGTGAGTGCATGTGTCATGTCATGAATCCTGGGACCTATAACTAGGATATTGGATTGTGGTGATGTTTGTTTAGAAACTGTCCCTGATTTGGAACTTTTGACCTTATGATTTTTTTTTTATCTATACCTGATTCTAGAGATAAGAGGTTGAGAGTTATGTGGGACGCATATCTATCAACCCTCCAATTTTAAAATATGGAACACTGTTGCTCATAATGTGGAATAAATGGGCAAAATGTGATACACTTACTAACAACTAGAAAACTCACAAGATGTTTAAAATGTGTCACTTGAAACTTAAAAAAGCATTTTTGAGATGAAATAATATGAGTCAGTATTGTATATCTTGGATATTAGTGACAGACCCAGTGTGGAACAGTGAGGAACATGAAGTTTTCAGGACTCAGATGATAAATGTTCCTCATTTTGAGGAACACTTGAGATGTATGATGAGACCTATTTAAAAAAGAAACATTAATGAGTAAAATAACTACATCAGAATTTTCCTTCTAGGAGCCAGTGGTTCAGTGTAACAACAATCACATAATTTGAATGTGATGTAGCAGCTGATTTGCATACTATACAGTGCTTTACAATTACTTACTATGGATAATTTGAAATATAATATAATTTGGTAGTATTTCCATGCATTCCACTGCTTTTCAGAGAACCAATTAGTACACATTTCATTCCTATATAATCTTCTGTACTGGTTTTCTAATGATTCTCTACTGTTATTTGATAACCCCAAACATTCCCAGAGATAGTTGTCTGTAAATGCCCTATATATCTGAATAAGGTATTCTCTTAATAATCTGTATGAGACACTGTAGAAGTTCAGATATTTTAGTCTTTCAGAATAACTTACATTTTCACATCCATGGATGCCCTTGGAACACTTCTGATGTACTCTTTCCAGTTTACTCTTGCTTGTTTTTTATAAGGCTTCTATATTGTTATTCCATACTCAAATTTGGGTTTAATGTAACTAACAAACAATGACTCCAGCATTTCTGATACCCTAGATTTTATAAATGTTATATCCAACCTATAGTTCTATAACTATCATAACCAATTGGTTAATATTATCAGAAAAAAATCCAACATGGATCCATACATATACTCAGGTCTTTAAATGAATCTACATTTTCAATCACTGTGTGCTGTATTAAGTACTTGCCTTTCAATTTATGTATCCCAAATCTCATATGCTTAGTTTTTTATGTATTTATTAGCATTTTATTCTCCTGTGCCCAAATGATTAATTTAGTTGTTATTTTGCAGATACGCCGTATCTATAACACATGTAATTAGTATACCCATTTTCAAGTCATCTGCATACAGACTGCATCAAACCTCAGATGAAAATGATAGATCTGAAAGATGCAGCCTAAACAAGGACGGGCCAAGAACAGACAGCCCGGTGGGACACCCTGACTGTAACCTAGAACTTCACCTGTCGAGTTACTGTATGATATTTTCCATGTCCCATTTGTAAGCCATGTAGCTATCCATCTCTCATTCCAAGGCTTTTGCATACTTGTTAGAACCTTTTCTATCCCCATAGTGCTTTTCTAAGTCAGAGTCCAGCTAATGGACATTCCAATGTAACAAATACACAAAACTCAAATCACATTATGGTGGCTTTCTTCAAAGCCAAATGTGTCAACAATAAACTGCTTATTCTTGAGAATATCCCACATTTGGAAAACATCGGTGTTTGTGCAATTACCAAAATTTGGTTTAAAGGAAAACAAAACACTCCCTACATACCTGTGTTTTGTATGTTTCAGGCATGCAGGCCCAATGAAAATGTGGTTGTGTATCTATATTTGCCATGGACCATATTATATCTAGGCTGATTCCAAGGGTTCCACAAACAGAATTCAATGAACTTCAAATCACCCTTGGCAGAATAAATTAACTCATAGCCTGTTATAGGACATTCTGCATGTCTCCTGATGATCACTCCATGCCTCCGGATGATCACCACTTGATGATCTCTCTCTCAACAAAAAATCCATCATATTTGGTGACTTTAATTACCACAAATAAACTGAAACACCTATACCTCCAATGTTGTCTATGCCTAGATGGTCTCAGACTTATTAAATAAATCAATCAGAGGCACAATATTCTTGACCTGGTCATAATGAATATAGCTGTCTCATGTACTACTCTTTTTGTATTCCTTTCTCCAGTGGATTCTGAACACAAACTTGTAACTTTTACTGTCAAAATTTCAAAAGACCCCACAGGAAATATGTCCAAGTTCAAGGATTATAAACATGGGAGTACATTACCGAGTATTGTCCCTTTCTTTATCTCACTAGACACAGGAAATAACTAGAAAGGCTGCAGAAGTTCCTAACCAAGAAGATCACAGGCCTAAAGACCCTGAGCTATGAGGACAGGCTGGAAGCACTGTCCACTTTATTCAATATCTTACAGACTTGAGGAGAGAAGTATGTGTAGCTTATTGTGCCATTGGAGACCCGATTGTCCTTGATCTCCATGAATGCCAAAAACAGTGATCTAAATCTTCACCAAGAGATAAACAAAACAATGAGGAGAGACAGGTTTAAACAGTTCAGTTTACTAGCACCTTTCCAACAGAAGCTAGATGACTGGATGGGTCCCCACAAATTTACACCATGACTGACTGGCCTAGTCTTCCTTTAGAAAGGAGAATGGCCAAATGATGGGTATTGACAAGGTGTATATGGTCCTAAGACTAACTTGCCTGGAAATATCTATGAATCTCTGATTTTTCTCATTGCACCAATTTCACAGGACTTTTGATTATTTGATTGGATTACTATTCAGAGATATTTAATTTAGTAGTAACACAACCTGGATTATTTTTTCTCAAGATTCAAGCAAACAAGAATGGGAAGCTTAGCTACATATAAGTAAAAGTATCATGACCTTTTACTGTGGGAAGACTGAGTAATAAGATGCTCCTGAAATCTTGTAATGCAGCATTTTATAGGCACATTTGTCTTTGGTAACCAGATGTGTCAACTACTCAAAGGGATCTTGTTTTCATGGATGACTTAGATGATTATATGATGAACTCATATATCAGCAGCATTGTGCAATATAAGATATGGCAGCGTACCTAACTATAAAAGATTAGCATGTATTAATACTCCTTCACAGCAGCAGCAGCACAGTGCCTCACTGGCTAAGGTTTCCATTTACTTTCACTGACTCACAATTGCACCAGCATGGATTAAACCATTTTTATCAACAGGTACAAGGACAATGATCTCAAATTAGATGTGAAAAAATAGCATACTTCATTTTGGAAAACAAAGCATCTTCACAAACCATACAGATTATACACCCCTCCACTCAGACACTGAAGTAAGGGATCCAGGCACCCTTATTTATAATTTCTTATCATTTCACCACCATGTCTCTGCAGTAGTTCAGAAAGCCTTCTATCTGGCTCATCTGATTTCCAAAGTCATCTTCACTAAATCCAAATAAGTCTTAATTCTCCCTTTACTTGTATCTCAACAGGCCCATTACTGAATATAATGCACATTTTGGCATATGTATGTACAAACATATCAGCAAAAAAGATAGTGGCTTCAAAAATCTTAGTTATCAAGACAGACTGGTAGCCTTGTCACTGTACTGAGTCTCTTGTGGACTATTCCATGGAGATCTGTGTCTAACATTTTGATATATGAAAGATCCAACCCTTTTTGACCACCTATATCCACATAATTTCAAATACCTGGTTATAGGAATGAACATTCATCAGCAGGATAAATAAGGCACACTGGCATGATAGATTCATATTCCAACATATCCCTCACCTATGGGACAAACTTCCACTACATATCAAGCACATTTCCACCTTGAAGGTAACTGGATGTGCAGCTTCAAATTCTTCCCTAGTTTAGGGCTGTTAGGAACTTTTCAATTGTGATTTCTGGCTGGGCTTATGATGGTCTGTAGACAGATTGCCTAGTACTTACCTATGAACCTATAAGCCTGCTGGCTAAATTGTCTGAGTTTCTGGCCTAATTGTCACTTTCAGTGTAGGGTTTGTATATTCTAGTCATGAGTGGTTGATTTTTGCTAGGCATTCTGATTTTCACTCATCTCCCCTAGAATGAAAGAAACTGTCCCTATCCATTGTATTTTCTATTGCCCTTATGGCCAATATTTTGGTTGAAAAAGGTCCAGGAAGGGAGTTTACTTATCCAGTTAACAAATAGATGAATTAAATTAACTACTTAGAATGTTGTGAAGATAATGCATATGGGAGTCATCAGCACAAGTCACTTTGAGTACAGTTTATAACACTAATCTGTCACCACATCAGTGGCATCTCACAGCAATATGAGAATAAGACCCAAAATGGTAGAAGTCTGATAAAACAAATGAAAACAATAATCAAGACTATTAACAGAAATTCATGTAACAGAATTAAATAGGATAGACTACTGTGCAGCTAAATTAATAACTGATAAAGACTAACCACAAAAAATGCAGGGCAGTCAGCAAAAGGAAGAAATCAAATGTCATCATGAAAGTATTGAACAGAGAAAACTATAAAGCAATTAAGACAAGAGGTGTTGCAGTTAGAAGAGTATAGAAGAGGGAACAGATCTACAAAATACTTAGAAAGATAGATGTGATAAAAATAACACAGTATTAGAACAGTTCAGGTTCTGTCGTACTTTATTGCAAATAATAAACTAAAGATATCAGCATGGGCAGAAAAAAACTTAAAAGATATGCAGATAAATATAAAGGAAAAGTACAGAATAAGCAAGTCATTGATGACCCAAAGAAATTTTATAGAGAATTGGGGAAACAAAGAACGAGGTATAGAAACACCACCCAAAAAAATAAAAAATAGACACATTTTGGAGAAATAGTGTTGTCGCCTAACAGCAAGAGATTCCCAAGTTTGATTCTTAGCTGGGGTGCTTTCTATGCAGAATCTGCATGTCCTCCCTGTGTTCGCATGGGTTTCCTTCATGTGCTCTGTTTTCCTCCCACATTCCAAAGACATGCAGTAGGTGGATTGGACACTCTAAATTGGCCAGAGGTGTGAGTGTGTGGTGTGGAAGAACTACCATGGCAGGGCTAGCCACATGGCAGTGTAAACCTTGGCTCTAGATGATGGTCACTGTTGAAGTGACACCCCGACCCCATGTGCAAATATGGGAAAAGGCATTGTGGATGGATGGATCTATCAAGACCATGTGGAACATAATAAAGATTCTGAATTGACAGAAGAAGTAAAAGAAACAGTAAGGAGTTCAAATGTACAATATATGAAATGGGATGAAATAACGGCCAGTGAAATTGAGCAAAATTAAGAAAAGATCCTAAGTGGAAAACCCCAGGCCCAGATGCAGTACCTAAGTTCTGGTTAAAAGTAATAACATCTTTACAGGAAGATTTAGCCTTGAGTAAGAACTACTTATATGCACTCCCTGAACAGACACCAACCTGGTTAATGACAAGAAAAAATGATACTCTTCCTTAAGAGCGAACCTGCAAGCTATCCTAAAAATATAGACCAATAACTTGCCTTCTGACTATGTATAAACTATACACTGGAATTAATGCCGACAGAGTTTATAGTCATTTAGAAGAAAACTCAATCATGGCACTAGAACAAAAAGAAAAAAAAGGAAAGTCATATGGAACAAAGGATCATTTGTTGTTAAATAAAGTTGTAAGGGAGAATTGTAAAAAGAGGAAAAATCTAAGTATGGCATGGATAGATTACAAAAAAACCCATTTAACAGCATCCCATATTCATGGACGTATAGGTGTATAAGATATGCCCTACATTGGTCAGCTACATTACAGTGACCATGACTGTGGTGCTTTGCAGCCAAGCCATGATAGAGGACAAATTATTAACCCAAGGATAAAAATTCAAAAGGGATATTCCAGGGTGACTCCTAATCTTCGTTGCTCTTTTGTTTTGCCCTTAATCCATTAAACTGTCTACTTAACAGATTAGGTCATGGAAACAATTTGGCTCCCCAAAACAACAAAGTATAAAGACTTCTTATCATCTTTTTGTGGATGATTTAAAACTATACAGATCATCAGATGAGGAGCTGAAAGCCCACCTGGAAGTGTTTAAAACTTTCTAAGATGATATAAGAATGTCATTTTGCCTTGATAAATGTGCAAAAGTAACATTTAAAACAGGAAAGCTGCAACACAAAGAAAATATCAGTCTGGGACAGGATTGTGATATAAAGGAAACTGAGCAGGAGGGAGTATATAAATATTTGGGAACCGATGAAGGATCAATGATATAACATGAAATAAATGTGAACAAAACTTAGTAAGGAATATTTCAGAAGACTAAAATTAATACTGAAAACAGCCCTGACATTCAGGAACAATGTTCAAGCCCTAAAACAATTTGCTCTTCCTGTTCTAGCTTATAGTTTTAGGGTGATTGATTGGCCCCAAAAGGTATTGGATTAGTTGGACAGGAAAACCAGAAAAATGCCTCACACTTATCAAATGATATATAAAAAATAGCTCTGAAGGAGTTAATGGATTCATTGAAACTGATTTTATGTATAGATTTGAAATCATAGAACTGCAAACGTCTGACTTCATCAGATACAAACATAATGAAAATGTTGAAACATGGAAAGAACAAGTCTAAAATGAAATCCACAAAATCATCTGCAAAAAGAAGTGTCCTGTATAGAAAACAAACAGAGATCACTGTTACACCATGGATCACGTAATGAGTTTTCAATGAAAGGGACTTCAGAGAACACCAGCATCCATCATAATTTGACAAATGAGCATGATCTGATTCATCACGGTAATAAGTCATCTAACCAGTTATAAAAGTTCTTCTAGGCTTGGGGTATTAGTCTACATTCACTGAATAATCTCTTACAAGCTTTCAATCAAACACGCTAAACACCTTTCAAAGCATTATAAATATGACCCCCCAGAAGGCAGTCATATTTTAATGACATATTTATTTACAAGATTTCTTATTGGGTTGCATTCCTGAGACATAATCCCCTTTTACAGGGAGACCATGATTTACTTTATGTATGCTTGTATTTATTTATTTGCTAATGGAATAACTGAAGTGGTACAGATACTCCTGTCAGTGAATACTCGGACCATGGGCTGACAAACGCAGAATCCATGTAAATCATAGAAATAAAATTCTTTCAAATGGCTGAAAGCAAAAGAAAAGCCAGTAATATAAAGGTAAGTATTAATATAAATATTAATAATTCAAAGGATTTAATAAGATAAAGTAAATATCAATAATTCAGGTAAGCTAAATGTCTAATGCACATATAATGACATCATTACAGGTGATTACTGCAATGGTGGTCCAGCAGCTTTAGTGTGTGAATTTAATGTTGTAGCGGATTTCACCACAATGTACTGTATTATGCAAGCAGGTGGTATGTTTTTCTGTGTATTCCAATTTTCTCCACTGCAGTGCAACAGTGGATTTCGTATAAATAATATTTGGGGTGTTCCCCCCCCCATTAGGGGGTGTATGGGAGTTTTTGAATTCTTTGTATTTTTTTCTTTCTCTCCATTTTTGATATTTAATTTTCAGTAAGCAGTGAGCCAAAAAAAAAAAAAAGGTTGTCAACAGCTCATTTGTAAATCACACATAAAATATAATCTAAGTTAAGATATAACAATGCACAGTTAGTCGCCAAAGGTGTTCTCTATAGACCTAAAGACAAATTAGAAAAATCTTCATTAGTCTAAATGTACTGGTTAGTTTGTTGGAAGTCATGAAAGGGTGATTGCAGTCTTGTAGTCATGAGATACTAATGTGAAATTATGTTAGGTAAATTGTAGAAGCAGGAGAAACTGAAAATATATGGACCTCTTCACATAAATTAATCACTGGTGCTATGACTAATTACCCACAGCAGATACTTAGGTAAAACTGTCAGTGCAAGTGCAGTTGTGTAAGTAAACTTATCATAACTGTAAATATTTGATGAAATCATTGCTTCAGTAGTCTAAGCTATTTGAGTTATATCCTGCCTAGGCTATAACAGCTAGCCAGTCATCCAAAGCCTTTGTCTCTCTCCATCTGTGCCCCAAACTGCAGGACCCTCTTGACAACTGTAAAACGGAGGTTACTGTTCTGATAAAAAAGTTAAAATTGTGTACAGATATACAAACTCTTACCCTAGCATAAACATAGAGATAAAAAGGAGGTAGAAGGAGGGGAGCAGCCACTGCAGAAGTGATTTAAACAAATATATACTGTTATGATAGGTTTTCTTACACAACTATACTATGTTCATTCATAAACCACTGCTGCAGTAGGCTAAGCTGAAACCACTGGAGAATGGTTCTTGCAAAGCTTGTTCTAGACTTATTTTAGAAAAGAATCCAGTATGTAGTGCTTTGTGAAAGTATATACAGATGACCTGTTACCTGCCTATAAAATGTTTCTAGAGTTCATTGCTTTCCAAATAGCCATCAAAGAAGCCAAGGTCCTTGTAGAATAAGCCTTGACCCTGCCTGGAAGTGTCTTATTATGGTTGAAATAACAAAATAAATAGTAAGGGACAACCATCTGGAAATAGTCTGTTTTGATAATGGTTGTCTTTTTTATCTTCTTAGGGAATAAATAGCTGTTCAGCTTTTCTGAAAGGTTTAGTTCTGTTAAGATAATATCTCAGCTACATGTTCACATCCAGAGTAGGAAGAAAATTTTCTCCTTGTTTTTTAGGTTCTGGAAAAAGACAGCAAGATAAACGGTATGGCTTAATATAAGCTCAAACTACTTTAGGCATAAATGAGGGATTCGTTCTCAAAGGAACCCTGTCTTTATGGAATACCAAATAGGGTTGACCCACCATAAGAGCTTGCAGCTCAGATACTCTTCTAGCAGATATCAGTACTATCAATAACCAGGGCAGCCTGCAGGAGTTTTTGCAGGGGGGTACAAACCCAGAGCCACCCCACTCAGCCATTCCAGTATCCCATTCCTTGGCAATTTCTCCCCGGTTGCCATAAACACTGTTCAAAACTCTCAGTGTGCATACTGTTTTATGCTTTACTTCTACAATGATTACAGATATTTAGATTTAATTTACAACTTTTATTTTAAATTTTATAGCACAAACACTGATAGACATTTGCTAAACAAAGCAATAGTCTTACAATGAAAATAGACTTAGCATTAAAACTTCTCTACCTTTGAAACTCACATTCACTGAAACAGCACTGAAATCCACATTCAAAGAAAATGCATCTGTCCAGTGGCGGGTTACGTTTATCTTTGGGCTGTTTTCAAATCATAGGCCCCTTGCATACACTTTTAGGACCATGCAAAAATTATTTGATTCACCTTCCTGATTGTATTAATTATAATATATAATAATTGAATTATATCCCTTACATGATACAGTGTTACTTGTTAGAGTGTCTTTTAAATGTATAGTTTTGAACATTTTTCCAGTAAGCAGTGAAACAAAACATATGAACCAATAATGACCAACGGCCCAATTGAGAACATTTTGACCATAAAAGGCCACTCAGATGCACAATCTCTGCAGAAGTCATCTGAATAATTCCACATTAACAAGATCTGAAACTAATGAAGAGGTTGTTGCTAGAAAATAACTTTATATTTTAGTGTTTCATCTACAAATACAGTGCCTGCTACGCTTGAAGAATAAATTGCCTATGTTACATTAAAAAATGTTAAGCTGGTATATTGCAATAGGAAATCGGTGGTAAGCTGAAAAATAGGTTCATAGTTACTAAGCATCTCATCCAAAGAAAGGCATACTCAGGACTTCAGCACTCCACCCCCTTAAGATATAAATCTACATGCTGTGGGAGTAGAACTTATAGCCCACTGCATCAAGATGCAAGCATGTTATCTGCTGTGCTACTAACACTACTTTAAAATTCTATACCACAATAGTGATACCATTTGCTAAACAAAACAATTACACATTTTAAGCAGACTTAGCATGAGCAGCAGTAAATTTACAATTATTATTTTGGGCTTATCTTTGGTAGGTAAGGTAGTCTCTGTGCAGTCATTTACATGTCTGTACAGGGTTTCTGTGAACAATTCTGCACAGGTCTGTGAATTTGGGGTTCTGAGGGGCACTGAATATTGACAAACTGCTGTTTAATAGTATGTAGTTTGTTTTAGAGTAGTTCCTAATTGGTACAGGTTTTGCTGGATGTTTCATGTTTATTTTTATTTCAACGGAGACAGCTTTGCAATTCGACTTCACCACTGAGGATGGGACAGCGAGGTGGGGGGTGTTGGCTGCTCTGCTCTCCCATATTGGTGAATAGCAGAACTATCAATTTGTTTGTTCAAGGATATTTGTATTAATAAATTCCAGATAATGTTATGGCTGCAAGTTAGAGGCAGTGCTTATTTCTCATTCTACAGATGGGTAATTGAAGTCTCCCATGAATAGGGTATTTGGCTGGATGGTGAGTATTTAGAGCAGGTCTAGGTAAGAGTTATGGAATACTTCTGACGTAGATGGTGACCTATAGCTTGCTAAGATATGGTAAGGGACTTATCTATGGTGACTGATCTTTGGTCATGGATGAACTGCAAGGCATCATCCTGTTTAACCAACCTAGAGGTATACTTGTTGCTAATGTAGATCGAGACACCTCCACTTTTAATCCCTGTCTGTGCACCTGATGGTCTAAATGTGTGAAAGGCACTGAACCCTCATGCTGTCAGAGTACTTTCTGCATCTTTAAACCATGTCTTGGTAATGGCACAGATGTCTATATTCTGCAGAGTGAAGAGAGCTTCTAAGGTATGGAGTTTCTTGTTAAGCCTCCTAGCATTGGGCAGTAACATATTTAGGTTCCTTTGGTTTTTATTTGCTAAGTTGATAGTTTTGTCAGTTTGGCTTTGCCTAAAATGCTCTAACGGGATGGATAAAGTTTTAGCCAATATCCGGAAGCCTAGGAGCATAGGTGCAAACCATCCTTGGCAAAGCAAGTGGGCTGTTAACTATATCCTTCCATGCTGCCAAATATTAAATCTCCCAGAATGATGCCCAAAACTAAGCCAATTGTTAAAGATAATCTTTTTTTTCATACTGTCACATCAGCCTTGGAGAAGGTAGAATTTTTCTCAATGCAAGACACATATTCAGAGAACGTTCTCCAATGTTTCTCCTCATGTAGTCCAGTGAAGTAAGTCTCAGGTCATTTATACTAACATGGACTATGATAGAATCATACTAGTACTGGTGGTGTATTGATTTGAGTGTGTGGAGGCTGCTGGCTTCAGATAAGCAACTAACTGTTATCTTCTTTTGATGTGTGCTTTAGAGATTGCTGAGGATACATGTTGCCATTTGTAGGCTTAGGAAGTCTTTGAGGTTTGGGAAGATTGCTTTTTAGTCCCTCAGCATAAGATGGTCTACATTTGTTGTGGACACTATGTGTGGTGGATGTAGTATGTGATCTTGACATCCTTATTTGTAAACAAGATGTTTGCATCCAAGGAAACTGTGTATGTACATACTGTATTAGTTTTGTTTAAAGATTAAAAGGTTGGTTGTGAACATAAGACAATTGCTACATTGTCTCAGAATGTTCATATCTACCAAGCTGGCTATGAGAATATTTAGAAATTGCATATCCATTTGTCCAGACCTGCATTAGGGAAGGCTATTATGGTTTGAGGACTGAATTATATAGATGTCTCCTAAGGTCATTGCTAGGATTAGGGACTACAGTTAGACTTGAGCTAAGATAGTGCAAAGAAATAATATTAGTACTGTTGTATGTGCAAGCTAGCTGCTCTAAGCTTAACTCTGTGCAATGCCTCACTAAGTTACAGGTTACAGTCCTAATACTAGTCATATAGGTAAACTTTCCTATCCAAGCATTTGTGTCTTTACAAGGCACTGCCAATCCCCACTGCACAGAAAGCAGCTCCGCACAAAGCGCCTAATTTATAGCAGCAGAAAAGAACTGAAATCAAACATGTGGCCTCTGACCAATAAACAACTACACTTCAAGCTTTTCTAGAGTGCCTCCCAACTCAGAAAGGCAAAAGTTTGCCAAAAGATGGCTTATCTGGTCCTTGTAATGTAAAAACGCAGCAAGAAGAAGCTCTCAAGTGCAACACAACAATAAACCATCTTATTCCCTGACTAGATCACCATACAGCAAGAATATTTAAATGCAATCAGTTTTGAAAGCAGAAATTAGAGAATACTGGCAATTTTTTTCAACCAAGGTATTTCAAAAGCTCTTTAACTTGAAATAAAACAGTAGCGATCAATTAAATAATGAAGTGCAAATGCAGTAAATCAAATATAATAAAGGTAATTTCAAAGCACACTGGCAGCAGCTAGACCAAGGAAAAGCAAATAAACTTCATACTGAAAAAAGGCAGGAAAAGTGCATTTAATAATTTGAAAATATGCCAGCACTCTTCAGAAATAATATAATGGCACACTGCTCTTCCTCTCACCAGCAGCAAAATAGAAGTATCAGTCCCATGTTGATTCTTGAAAAGCAGTTTCCAAATTTTCCAGTGATAGGTAGTCTGGTCCTAGGTGATTTTTGAGGAGTTCCATGCAACTGGATCAACTCCAGGAAGACCACATCATTGTCTCTATTAATAAGGGTCTGTCCTGATCAAGCTCAGCTTGTCTGCTACAACATTTTACTATGACAGAATGTAAGAACGTTGGCAAATTAAACAGTGCTAAATTGTTACCTCCCAAGTTACCAAAGCCAACCCGTATGTTGAGTAGGATCTGACACCCCTATTTGTTTATGTACCACATCACCATGGTGTTGTCTGTGGCCACTTAAAGTGGCCCCATAGACCAAAGAGAATGCAGGTAACTGATAGCACGTTTAACAACTAACATCTCTTTGACATTGATGTGCTGTTGCATGTCCTGTTTGCTCCATAGACTTTGTATTTTATCCCCATAGACACAACTTCCCATGCAAAATCCAATGCATCTGTTATTATAGATTGTGCAGGGATATGCAGAGAAAAGTGGAGATCTGAATTCAAAGACATCCACCACAGAAACTCTCTTTTTAAAAAGTTCAACACAGGAATCTGAAATGTCAGGGGGTGAAGATGTTGGGAAAATACTGTATTCAGGAACCACTGAATTTTTCTCAGATGTAATTTGGCAATGGGAATCATGAAAATCATAGAAGCCATGAACTTTAGAATCATGTGGTATTCTCTTGCAGAAATCTGAGATGGAATGGAGACACTCACTAACAGTTCCAGATATAGGTCTACTGTGTTTTGAGGTAGAAATGCCTTTTGCATGGAGGTATCCAGAAAGCACCCAAGGAACACTATCCTGTAAGGTGTCAAGGAGGATATTTGAATATTAACCTGGAATCCTAGATTGAAAAGGTTTTTTTTACCCATGTAAGGGTCTACTGACACTTTGAGAAAGACTCTGACTATATAATTAAGTAATCTAAATAAGGGAAAATGTAACCTAGAGTAGTCCAAATACAGGCTTTGCTGTATTCTGGACTTTTGGAAAGTTCCTGTGTTGCCCATTTCCTTTCTTGGATAAAGGGAGGCTTCTTTGTTCACCAGTGGCAGTGGGGAGCTTAGAGCAGCCTCTCTATCCCTGGAGGAGTGTTCCCAGCGCAAGAATCTGGTAGTCTATTGGCCGTTTTGGGCTAATTTCTAGCTCTTTCAAGTCCCCCTGTATAAAACCTGCTTTGGCGTGGTTTTTGCACTTGTTACTACTCAGCCAAGCTCCTCGTGGTCCTGCAGAGTGGTGCTAGCAGCAGAGAGGCTAAAAGAGCGACTGCGAACCTGATAAAGTGTTTTTTTTTTGCTGCTACTACCTGGGCAACTGTCCGATCTAGCTAAACTGCAAGTATTTCTGCTTCTTGAACTGTTTTAAACTGTTTAAAGTTGTTTTTGCACCTGCAGTTTAAATGTTTGCCCTGTTTGTTGCATTTACCTGTTGAGGCTACACACTCAAGTGCGCTAGCCTGTGTTACATATTTATTGCATTTTCCTGCTGTTTGTTGCAAAAAAGAAAAAAAACAAAAAAAAACAAAACAAAAACATTATCCTTGTTTCCCGTCTTTCCTGACCTAGAGTAGTCCAAATACAGGCTTTGCTGTATTCTGGACTTTTGGAAAGTTCCTGTGTTGCCCATTTCCTTTCTTGGATAAAGGGAGGCTTCTTTTTTCACCAGTGGCAGTGGGGAGCTTAGAGCAGCCTATCTATCCCTGGAGGAGTGTTCCCAGCTCAAGAATCTGGTAGTCTATTGGCCGTTTTGGGCCAATTTCTAACTCCTTCAAGTCCCCCCTGTATAAAACCTGCTTTAGCACGGCTTTGCACGATTTTGCATATAGCGCAGCATCGGGCAACGCCGCTTAATTGGGTTTAAACCATTCTCGGCTCCACAAAGTCTGCTCTTCACTTTTTCTCTTAGAACTGATCTAGTTCTCATAATAAACATCCTATTCCTACTCTAAAGCCTGGCACTTGCTCACTAAAGCAATTATATAAGTCAACACTAAAAAATTAAAAGCACTACACCCTCACAAACTCCCCTTGAGTACCTTGTTCCCCATTGGCCCTTTTTTCAATTATAAAGGAATTCCCAATACTATTCTAGCATGTCCAAAGGTCAGTTGTCAATCTCCTCTCTGGTCCAGCTGGTGAATCTGGGAATCTTGAGGCAATGTTACAACTGCCTCATGTACACAGACAACCCTCTCCTCCTCCCAACAAATTCCAACACATGTGAGAGATGTAACCATATAGCCAAACTGCAGGCTAAGCTCTCTCAACTCAGTACTTGTGTAACCAGTCAGGAGGAGAAGGAAACCACACTCACTACAATTCCAGTCTCGCATAGACCTACCACAACAGCAAACCAAACACATAAACACACAGAAACATACCCAGAGGCTCTAAATAAAAATCTGCCTAAGCAACAGAGACCTCCAAAGCAGACACCCAAGCAACCGCTACCCCAAAACAAAACACGTGCAACACATAGCTCACAAAGCCAGTGTGCTGAACAGTCACAGCCCTTAAGGCTAAACAACACACCTGATACACTTGTAATAGGTGACTCTATCATCAGGCACACTGACATCCCGCTCACCAGGCTGAACAAGGAGAAGGTCATGGTGAGCTGCCTGTTGGGCGCTAGAATCCGCCACATAACACAAGAACTCAGGTCACTCCAAGGCAAGTACAAATATGACTCAGTCATTGTCCATGCTGGTGTGAATGACCTGAGACGTACCTCCCTGGAATACATGAAAAGAGACATAGAGGAGCTCTCTGAGCATGTAGCCCAGGCCGGTATGACCCTGACCTTGAGTAGCATCTTACCCTCACCAAGAATGATGCCACAATATGAAGACAAGATGATCAATTTCAACAACTGGCTTAAGTATTGGTGTCATTCAAAGGGGATCCAATGCCTATCAGCCTGGGATGACATGCTCGACAAGCCACGATGCTTCGCTAGGAACGGCTTGCACCTGTCACCCCTGGGCTTTCGGATATTGGCAAAGGCTCTGGCCACCCCCATAGTGCCTTTTTTAGGCAAGGCTCAAAAGACAAACCCACCTCCATAGGTATCACAAGGGATAAGAAACTAAGAGTAATGCTACTCAATGCCAGAAGTCTAAACCTCAAGATGCACACACTCGAAACTCTCCTTAGCATGGAGAACATCGATATATGTGCAGTAACAGAAACCTGGTTCAAGGCTCCCGAGAGCACCCCAGCACTACCAGGTTATACCTCATACCATGTTTTTCGGCCCCAAAACTTGGACCGAACCACAAAAGGAGGTGGAGTATCAATATTCGTCAAAGATACCCACACCTCCAGGTTGGTGGCACAGCACGAAGCATCAGAGACTATCCATGTGCAACTAACAGTGGGTAAAACTTCCTTCCAGTTTATAGCCTGCTACAGATCACCCTCCCAAACCCAGGAACCCCACTTGGCCTTCCTGAGAACACTGGAAAATATGAAGGTCTTTCCAAACACCATTATATTGGGCGACTTCAACTACCCAAACATAGACTGGGAGCATTACTCTAGCTCCAACACCCTAGCCCAAAGGTTCCTAGAATTTATAAACTCAAATGCTATGGAACAACTTGTTACCACTCCCACAAGAGGGGAAAACATACTGGACCTGATCATCACCAGCATGGGGACTATATGCTCCAGACCAGAAGTGTATCCCTCACTGGTAAGATCAGACCATAAACTAATCTCACTAGATATTCACATCCCGACCCCAGCCCCTGCCCAGAAAACCACAGTGAAAACCTTCTCTAAAGCAAATTTCACACTCCTCAAAACTGAGATGGAATCCTTCAAAGCCCCCGGGCCTGTGGAAAATACGGCTCAGACCGCAGAATCCTTTATAAACGCATTCTATGAACACCTTCAGGAATGCATGGATCATGCAATCCCAAACAAAACCAAGACCCAGTCCTCCAAAGGCAGGCATCCTGTCTGATTACCCCAGCCATAAACAAACTATACAATAGAAGGAGGAAGCTACTACATGATAGAGCAAAATCCCAAAAAGGGAAGGCATCTCTGATCAGTATTAGCAAAAAACTACGGGCACTCATAAAATCGTCTAAGGCCAGCTTCGAGAGGAAAATTGCACAGGACACTAAGGATAATCACAAGGTTTTCTTTAGTTATGTTAGGAACCTGGGTGGGAATTCTCAGATATGCTCAGAATTAGTCCAAAATGACAAAAAATACACCGAACCCACAGACATTGCCAACATCCTAGCTGACAGGTTCAGCGCAAACTTCTCCCCCCCTTCCCCACCAAAAGGGCAAATATCTATCCCAGCAGAGTGCTACCCCCCTGACATCTCAGATGCTCAGGTAAGAGCCGCCCTCTCCAAATTAAAAAACACAGCATCAATGGGACCAGACGGTGTCCCAGGCTGCATCCTACATGAACTCCAAGAAGAACTAAACCCAAACATAAAACTACTGTTCAATCTCAGCCTTACTACAGGATATGTACCAAAGAGTGGCATACAGCAACAGTGGTCCCTCTCCACAAAGGTGGTGCCTCAACGGATCCTGGAAACTATCACCCCATAAGCCTGACTAGCTTGGTCTGCAAAGCTATGGAAAGGATCATCATGGACCTCATAAATAAAGATATTGGGGACCTACAGACACTGGATCCTACCCAGTTCGGCTTTGTTAAGGGCAGATCCTGCCTCTTAAACCTGGTTGATTTCTTTGAAACAGTCACCAAGGCCATTGATGAGAGGAAGGTGGTCCACACAGCCTACCTGGACCTCGCAAAAGCCTTCGATACAATACCCCACTCGGGCATTATAGATAAGCTCACCAGCTTAAATATAAACCCCTATGTCACTAGATGGGTTGCAAACTGGCTCAAGGACAGAACCCACATGGTTAGAATTGCTGGAGCCATGTCAGACTCCAAGCCAGTTACAAGTGGCATCCCACAAGGCTCAGTCCTGGGACCTCTCTTGTTCGGTATATATTTCTCGGAGGTACAGGCCAACACGGAAGGACTGTGGCTGACCAAGTTCGCAGATGACTGCAAACTGGGCACCATAATTGACTCTCCAGCCGACACAAGCATCCTACAAAAGGGCCTCATAGAAACAGACAACTGGTGCCAGAGCCATGGCCTCAAGCTAAACGCCAAAAAGTGTATAGTCATCCCCTTTGGCAAAAACAAAGTGCCCACAAATTACCACATAGATGGTAATCCATTAAGTACAGAAGAAGTAATTAGGGACCTGGGGACCCAAGTTGATAGCAATCTCTCATTCGACAACCACGTGGCCAAAGTGGTTAGAAAAACATTTTATATAGCCCACCTAATCATGAAGGGATTCACATCTAGATCAGGGGAGGTCATCGTGCCTCTTTACTCATCCTTCATCAGGCCCATAATTGAGTACAATGCCCCTTTTGGGATGTACCTTACCAGACACCTGCAGCAACTGGAAAGACCCCAAAAGTACCTCACCAAGAGGATCAAAGGGCTCAAACAGATGCCATATGCTGCCCGGTTAAAGAAACTCCAGCTCTACTCAGTGGCATACCACCTGCTCAGAGGCGATCTGTGCCTGACGTATAAAGCCATGTCCAACCCGGAATTAATGGACATGCTGCACCTCGGAAAATCCAAATCCCATCGAGCTACGTGCTCAAGAGACTTGAACCTCAGCACTGAAATAAATAGGACATGCTGGAGGGACAGATTCATAACCCAGAGGCTCCCTTCACTCTGGAATAAAATCCCAGTCCAGGTTAGGCAGAGTCCCTCATTGACTCTCTTCAAGAGGAATCTTGATAAGTGGATGGGAGATCATAGATTTACTTTGGGTATCACTGTTAGACAGAGGCACAGTATATTAACCTCGAAAAAGGGCATAGCAAAATTCATTTTAAAATGGGTGGCGAAAGCCAAACACACTCTGGCTAGGCTTGTAAATGCCCTAGGGCAGATAGCCTAGTATGAACCTATGAACCTATGTGAATACTCTGCTATTTATCACAGGAACCAGAGATTTTGTAAATACCCTTGGAGTAGTACATAACCCAAATAGTAATTCGGAGAATTGGTAGTGTAAGCCAGACAAAGAAAACTTTAGAAAACTCCTAAAATTTGAAGCAATAAAAATATCATGATGAGCATTTTTCAAGTCTGGAGTCACCAAAAAAACATAGAGGAAGAGTGAGACATAGCAAAGTTTGCAGGTACAGCATCTTGCACTTTGGAATTTTCACAAACGGGTTGAGAAAGGAAAGATCCAAAACTGCTCTCCAAGAAGGATCCTTCTCTGTTCCATAAAAATTATTTAACAAAAATATTTTTCCCACTGATCTGGTGGAACTGGGCTCTATGACTCTTAGAGAAAGCAATTGGTTAATGATTGAGGGATACTGGGCAGTTTGATTTGGAGGATGACAGGGGAATACCCTGGAAAGAAGGCAAACAGATCTACCTGAGGAGTTTCCTACAAAGAGATTAGTTTGTGGAAGATGCCTTCATTCAATTTCTATTCATGAGGTTCTGTTCTGCTCCATCTCAGCTTATTTGCAACTGCATTTTGCTCTAATGGAATATAAGAAGCTTGGAGGGTTAAAGAGTGCTGAATTGTTACCTCCAGAGCTACCATAGCCAGCCTATATGCAAATTAGGATCTGTTACACCTCTCCTGAACGATTCTTAGGACCCATTTGTCTGCTTGTGCTTAGACTGCTTAGTTTGCTTTTTGAAAAGGAACCTGGGATTGTAGCAAAGATTGTTCTAACTGAGAGAAGGAAGGCTGAAAAACTGGAGTAACCCCCGTAATCAATTTCCTTCTTTCATCAAACTGTTTGAGTACATGAGTAGCAGAAGGATCAAACAAAACGTCCTTTTCCAAAGAAGAATTTTAAATTTCAGACTAAACAAACATTCTCATAACAGAAGCTACTGTCGTGAGCAGAGAGTCACCATAGTCATAAGATCACATTAAATAATGTTTAGTTACCTGGAAAACAGAAGCAATTAAAGAATTCAGAGAGGACCTGCATTCTGAAGAAGGAAAACTGGCAGTAATGTTCGAACAGATATTTTAATATGTGAGCATGATAATTTAGAATTCTAAAGGATAAAAGTGGCAAAAAAATAAATTATCTTCTCAAATCTGTCAAAAGCTTTGTTATCTTTGTCTGAGGAGAGCAATTATCATTACATAATTTTTTGTTGCAGTTGGATTTGACACAGAAATAGCTGCAGGATCAGATTAAGATGAGAAAACTTATTTGTAAGTGCGTGGAACTTCATAAAGTCTGTCTGCCTTTTTAGGGGCTGCATGTTGACTGTCAGACATGTTGGAAGCAATATCAACAACATCTTCCAATGCTGGCAAAAGAGGAAGAACAGCATCAGGGTGTGGAAATTCAAACTGTAATAAATCATAATATTTCTTCAAAGAAGCTGGAATATCAGTCTGTTCCCACTGAAATATATTTTTCATTCCAGAAATAGTTTCAGGAAATAAAAATAGCTCTATAGGAAATTCAAAGCTCAGAATCAGGTACTTGGGCAGAAAAATTAGAAGATGCCCTTTCCCAATCCCTTCCGTGACCTTCACACAGGGAATCCTCAGAAACTGAGTGAACTGAATTATTTTCTTTTTTCTCTCTGTGAAAAATTTCAGCCATGCTTTACAGGTTTTAATGCCTGAAATAAACCTTGAGCCAAGCCAGTAATGTCTTCCTTATCTACAGAAAAACAACCCGAGGAAGATAAATGTTTTATTTTTCGTATCTTTTTCTAGGGGCATCTCAAGCAGGAGACTAATTCTAGCATGGAGCTTCATCCTGGTGACCAGGTCTCTTAACCTGGCTATGCAAGGATGCACTCCCTGCTCCCTCCTCCAATATCGACGAGTGACTCTGCTATGCCCACCAAGGGCACCTGAATAGCCACAAAGAAGGCAAATGACCCTCCCCCCAATCCATAGTGGCTGAAATGGCTACACAAGAGGGATCTTTAAAACAAAGTGAATAGTCTGAGGTGCCAGTAATAGCCACAGCAGAGTCATCCACCAGTGGCTAAGGCACAGACTGAGCCCAATGTGCTGGCAAGGGCTCCCTTAAAGTTTTCTTTTTCTTGGGTTCAGAGGAAGTGGAACTGTGGGGCAGCTCAGTGGCAGGTAAGCTGTCAAAATAAGTGTTCACAAGGAAAATACAGACTGACATTCCCAAAACACATTTGCTCCCAATATAACACAATAAGTCCCACAAAATAAGTACATGTTTTTTATAAAAAGTGCTAAAAATAAGTACAAACAGTAAAACCTAAAACAGAAAGTAAACACTCTGTCAGAATAGCCAGTTTCAATACTATCTCACAAAACACACATTTCCCATCATAGGTTCATGGGTTCATAGATGTGTGCTAGGCTAATGCCCCTGGAGCCTTTACAAGTCTAGCCCATACGATTACCCTGGCATCATGCCACCTGACCTTAGTTCCTAGTGCCTCTGTCGAGTAGAGCCACTGGAGTTATCCCCAGGGTGAATTTTCTATTTCCCATCCACTCATCAAGATTTTTCTTGAAGAGGGCCAGTGAGGTGGTCTGCTTGACATGTATGGAAAGTCTATTCCATAGCACGGGCAGTCTCTGGATTATGAGCCTGTCCCTCCAGCATATTCTGTTGATTCTGGTAATGAGTTTGAGGTCTCTGGATCGTGTGGTGTGGCAAATATTTCTTAAAATCAGCACATTTCAGAGAAATAACATACTGCACAAGGTATCTGCCAAGCAATGGAGGACTGTTAGCTGACCATCAATCTTATGAAGCTCTCTAAGTGCAGCAAGAAAGTACTGAAGCTTTTGGTACCCAGGCTGCTAGTTTTCTCCACTTGGAGCTTGTGCAACTAGCAGCCTGGGCACATGTGCATGGATCCTAGGGATTTGGAAAACTGACCAGCTGTTATATCCTAGGCAGGGTATAACCCATTTAGCATAGGCTACTGCAACACTTAGTCATGAATAAATATCTGCCAGCACTGAGAGATATGGTTGTCCAAGTGGTGAGTACTGGCATTCAGTACTGGGAGAACTGAAACAAATGCATCATTATGTAAGTCAAGAGCATTAAAATGCAGACTCTTCAATAAAGATCAGTTATGCATGAGCTACTGATGTTTGATTTGGTTGAAATAAAAGTGGACAGCAGAAGAATCATAAATATGCAGTATGGATACAGAAAAAAGAGCAACAACATAATCATTTTATTTTTTACAGATTAACTGAAGTGCAGTGGTCACTTCCCTTGACTGGTTATATGAGGGACATAGACAGGTGTCTAACATCAGGTGCGATATACAGGCACTTAAATGTGACATACACTAGAAAGATTACACGGGACATGATGCATACAGCTCTTGACATGAGGCTGGGTACGAAGTAGAGATTGAAAAGTGGGATAGCATTTTTGCCAGTGTAAAACTGTTGGGAATAAGATGCTCCATACGGATATAATGGAGAAGAAGGGATTAAAGGGGGGCAGGCAGGATGAAGGAAGTGAAGAGAGATGGTTGGAAAGGAATCAGCAAATGCAGAGATGAGAGGAGGTTGGATACATCCCTTCAAAGCACATACAATGACTATTTATTTATGTTATGTATTGGCATTTGGGAACCAGGAAAGACCGGTAGACAACGTAAAGATTGCTAAGACTGATAAAGAAAAAAACTGTGTGGCTGGATTTGAATACTGATAGAGTGAAGGAGGGAAGGAAGGAATGAAGTTCCACAGTCTAAACTACAGGCAGACAATTACAGCTGAAGCTCTGTGAGAACTGGTGGCCATGAGCTGCTTGTTGTCTGGGATCTTATTTCTCTGGCTGTATCAGAATGACAGAGTTGGCCAGCCATCTGTCTACAGTGGTGCTGCAGTATCCTGGATATGTTAGACAGCTGAAGAGGATGATGCAAAGATGCATTTGCAATCAGTCCCAGGAGCAGCCTTGGCTACTGTGTATTACAGGACTGAAAGTTTCATGGTTTAGGGTTGTGCCTACATTTCTTTATTTTTTTTTTTCGTTTTCTTTCTTTCTTACTTACTCAGTTTAATTTCTACAAGTCTTTTGGGTTTCTAATACCATGATGGGAATAGACCCTATTCCTAAATCAAAGTATGATTAAAGTTCATGAAATTAATATTGCTTCAATCTTTGATGTTTGCCAAAAGTGCTCTTTGCAGCACCAGCAATGTGCCCAGAACTGACTCCTTCTGCAATTCCTATGGAGATACATGTATCAGTAGCATGTCTAATACTATTGTAAATTCTTTTTTATGAGACCCATTGCTCCTGCGACCGTTGGAACTGCCTGGGTATCCTTCTTCCACATTGTCCTAATTTCTGCCTGCAGATCCTGGTATTTTATGACTGTGTGTCTCTCTGTACATAAGAGACTGTAATCACTGGGTGATGTAATTTCAGTAATCAATACTACTTTCGTCTTCTTTTCATGGACTACTATATCTGTTTTTTTTCACATCTGTTTTTGAACTGTTGGTAATGGGTGATGCGATGTGATATATACTTCATCATTCTCTATAATGTTTTGTGGCTCATGTTTCCAATGCATGTCAGCTACATATTGTTATTTTTGCAGAATCCCCAGTGCGCATTATTATGTGTTTCAGTATACAGGCCCTCTGCCATTAGTGTATTACACACAGCAACAAGATGTGAGACTGTTTCTAATACTGTTTTACAAAATGTGTTTCTCCCACATGTTCAATGGACTTTGTAAACCAATGTGTACACAGTCTACTATCCTGGGCCACCAATATTAACCTTTTGTGTTTTGATTTAAATTCACCTGTCCTTAACCATTCCTGCTTCAGATTCTGATCGACATGAGGTTGTTCCAGGAGTTTTCTGTACTTGCAACTGTATTTATGTCTTTTCCGTATTTCTTACCTTTTCATCTGATCTTTTACCTTATATTGTGATATGCGACAGAGTATAGCTGGAATTTTTTTAGATGGTCAGCATAGGGTATCTGCTTTAGGCTTGTGACTCTTTTAGTGAGGTATTTCTGTGGCCTTTCCAGTTGTTGCAGATGTCTTGTGAGGTACATACCAAACGGGGCATTCTACTCTATAATGGGTCTAATGAGAGATGAGTACAGTGGGACAATGACCTCCTTTTTTCTGGATGAAAAGCCCTTAATGATGAGGTATGCCACATAGAAGGATTTCTTGACTGTTGTGGCGATATGGTTATTGAAGGTGAGACCACTATCCACTTGTGTCCCTAAGTCCCTTATCACACTTTCAGTGTTTAGTGTACTGCCACTTATATGGTAATTCATGGGTACATGTTTTTTTCCCAAAGGGGATAACTATACATTTCTTGGCATTGAGCTTGAGCCCATGGCTCTGACACCAAGCATCTGTTTCTGTAAGGCCCTTTTGTAGAATATCCACATCATTTGGGGATTCAATAATGGCTCCCAGTTTTCAGTCATCTGCAAACTTTGTTAGCCAGAGTTCCTTAGTCCCTGTACTTCAGAGAAGTAGATGCCAAACAAGAGCGGCCCCAGGACTGAACCCTGAGGTACTCCACTTGTCACTTGTCTGGAGCTGGACTTTGAGTCGGCTACTTTTACAGTGAGGGTTCTGTCAGTAAGCCAGTTGGCAACCCATTGAGTGACGTTGTAGTCTGTGAGATATTAATTTCTGTGAAGAATGGTTTTGAAAATAATCTTGTCAGAAACTTTTAATACTCCTATTAAAATCTTCAAGCATCAAAAGCTATAATTGTCCAGTGCTACTTATGGTCTGAACAGAGTTAAAAACAGTCTTCTTTAAAATCTAAACATACCTATGAAATGGAATGCAGGGCACAGAGTGGGGGATACAGGGGAGGGAATTAGCCATCTCAGAAGTTGTTTTATTTTTTTAGACAACTCCTCTGAACTGGGACTGACATTTTCTTTTATCAAATTTACAAACTCTCCAAAACTGAGGATGTAAGGAATATCTTAATTTCCTTCTTCACTATAGCCTTGTTCTTCATTGTTCCCATCCCGATAACCTGCAGCAGCTGAATCACAAGTTTCCATGTGGAAGGGGCACATTTTTATTTTCAGTTTCTCCATTTACTCAGAGAAATCAAAAGTACAGAGCTAATCCACATTAACATCCGTGACAGCTGCAATGTGAAAAGGTAGACTTTCAACATCAATATTAATTATTTTTACTTACTATAGAAAGACTTAGCCATTACCATTTTGAGGAGAAACTGCCACTGTCTAAGTATTTTGAGAAAGTCTGTCAACTGAATAACCTGAGCTGAAAAATGACTTCTCCCATTGCTTCAGCCAATATGCCTCAACTTCTTTGCTCAAGAATTCAGGCCAAAACCAAAAATAATAAGAGGGGATAAACGACCAAAACCAGAGACAGTTTTTAAATAATGCTCTAATTCACTTAAAAAGTGAATAAAATAATGGGTTTTTCATCAATGTGTTTTTCTGAGCAATATGAAGCATATGAAACTGTAATGACTAACATTATTGACTGTTATTGTCAGTGTGATTTACTGGAAAATCAAAAATATTATGAGGGACAGGGCAAGACTATTGTTTAAAATAAGAGATGTTCTGCAAACTCAGGGGCATTTGAGAGGTATGCTTAAGACACAGCTAACTACTGACCAACTTAAATTTTTCATTTGCATCAATCAACAGACAAGCTTAAAATGGTGAACAGGAAACCACACTTCAGAAAAATCATGTTGATTCATTTCAGATTACTTTTGTTTTTTACTTATATCATGAAAAAGTGAAACCCAATTGTTCAAAAAGCTTTTCCTTGATTGAAAATCCCTTAAAGAAGTTTGTTGCATTCAAAGTAATTTTAAGGAGTTGGGAAAGAACCCCTGGCCACTCTACAACTCTTAAACTTATATATACAAACTCCATAGTTGCACAACATTGGTGAGGAGAAAAACTCCATCAAACAATGCACAGCTGTCTTGAGGAATCACTTGCTTTGCTTTAATAACCATCAGCAAAATGATTTCCAAAACACAGTGCATGTTAGCAGTTATAAGATTACTCTTGTCATCACAAAGCACATTTACAGAAAATTTGACTGTCTGAAATCTGGCACCCTCATCATTGCTGTTTGGTACTAAGAAATTAAACTTTTTGTGTGTTCTTTGCTTATAGGCTTGATGCTAGTAGTCCTGACTGCCACAAAATAAACTTTGCTTTAATAGGTCAGAAATGATAAGGCAAGAGAAAAACACAGACATCTAAGTACTATCAGGTCTTATAATAAATCACTACTGCTGTGCTATAAATAAGAAAGGTTTAACACACGTGAATTACAGGGAAATTCTTGTAAGTACCGGGCTGGGGCTGATGAATCCCCCTGTGTTAACACTGCCAATGAAAATCCTATTGATTAGTGTAGCTTGCTTATTTGATTATTTGTCAAGATACAAGTGTACCTCATGCATCTTAAAGTTCCATGTGACATCACAAAATAATACAAGAAATTGAGATTATGAGTTAGCGTTTTTAGCCTTAGTCCTCTGGCTACTGACCTTTCAAAATCCCAAAAGGACGTAAGGAAGTAAAAGATTTACAATAGTCGCATAATTCCTGAAGTGATTGAGTTAAATGAACAGTGCTACATAACATTAGTTTAGAAAGTGCTGTGTGCTTCTCTTTTAGGGGAAATATACACAGTGTTACTCTGTACACCTGATACATTGTAGCTAATACTGCAGCTTCAGCATGTTTCCAACTTCTTATTCACTTAAGCCACTTTTGCTTGCAGTCTGACAGATCCCACTCAAAGCCGCCCCCTTTATGAAAACTAAAGATGGCAAATAAACATATTGCAGTTGAAGATGTACAGCTCTTACTGCTTGCTCAGCAGGAATATCCTGTAAGTGATTTGACATTATAAAGCCAAGATGATGACCATTTATTCTTGTACAAGCAGATAAGATGGGTTAGGAGGCTATGTTAGTGAACGGATTATTTTTGTGTCTGTATTAATTTTGTGACTGTACGCTGAGGCAGTAAGATACAGGAGTGTAGCGGGGTTAGGAAAAGTGTTAATTAGCGTAGAAGCATCACATAAACAAGAGTTAGGCCTTGATGGTGGGAACAGGCTGGGCTGGAAGCCAAAAGTTAATGGTCTGATATAGTAACTGTAACGTCATCCTGAATTAAATTTTTGTGCAAACAAGGTTCTTGTTACATACATTAATTTACTTTTAATCTACTAGCATATCATTGTTAATATTACAAGACTGCTCATTAAACATGTTAATAAGGTCAATAAAGATCAACAGTACTTAACACTTTTCATCTTGTTTGGATTTTTCAGGGCCTTACTCTGTTTTTTTAATTATCAGTAAGTGCTAAAATAATATTTTACATGAGAAAATATGAAACTAGTTCTGTCATATTAAGAATCCTAAAATAAAGCATTACTCTGATCAGCTTCATAAGTTTCAAGATAAAGGACCTACGATTTGGTATGTATTTGACCACAGAGGTGGTAAGTTTCAGAATGTTTATTTTTAGGAGAGGAGGGAATGTGTATTAATATATGTAATTTTTCTGAGTGGCAGTTCAGTAAAGCAAGGGTTGATTGGAAGCAGATAATCTATTCAGCTGTACATGCCCCAAGGGTTTTGACAACACCTGCTTCCAGTGTAACATTTGTTCATATGGCAACCACTGTATGAACTTATATTCAACAGCTGATGCAAGCATAAGTCTTATGTTTTTCTTGGTATACTCATGCAGAGAAGACAGAAGACAGAGGGGGAGGAGCAGTATGCAGAATGTATGTGTGTGTGTGTGTGTGTGTGTGTGTGTGTGTGTGTGTGTGTGTATGTGTGTGTCTGGATGGAAAGATGTAAGTGTAGGTGTGCAGCTGTGTGTGAGTGTAGGTTGGACCATACAAGAGTGTGTGTGTGTGTGTGTGTGTGTGTGTGTGTGTGTGTGTGTGTGTGTGTGTGTGTGTGTGTGTGTGTGTGTATGTGTGTCCACATGTATGGGCGGATATGCAAGAGGTAGGATTGGTAGATGAAAGTGTGGATATGCGGGTATGTGTGGGTGTGTGTGGGAGTGGGGGTTGATGTTTACAGAATATGATGTGTGTGTGTGTGTGTGTGTGTGTGTGTGTGTGTGTGTGTGTGTGTGTGTGTGTGTGTGTGTGTGTGTGTGTGGGTGTGTGCAGTCCAATGTTCTCTAAAACTGTGCATACAAACTCTGAAGTAACAGGCACAAATTTAGGATTAGGAGACAGTAAATTACTTTAGAATAAATACTTGTTTCTTTATCTGCCCTTAAAATACACATTGACACTGTTTTTGCCACTTATGAACATGAGCAAAAATGTGATATTAGTCTTCAGGAAGGAATCAGAATAAAGCCATTTAACACTGCATCTTACTAAAGCACTGCCAATATATAAGTGCATGCTTATTTAAGTGATGTGAGGATATGATAGGTGTTTTTTAATACTATAATTAAAAGCAGCAAAGTATGAAATAACTACTAGCCAGATTAACTGATTATTGTATACATTTAGTAACTGTAATGATTGCCATAGAATATATGTGTGTGCGTGGCAGTAAGTGGAAAAAACTGACAAAAGGAAGGGGATAAAGCATGTTAGGAGTACAGATGAAAGAGCTGTGGTAGGGTTGCAGAGGGATGGAATACAGGGTTATATTCCTGCAAGATTAGTCATGAGGTACATGTGGAGTTTATCTGTGAATTTGGGAAGGCTACTAATAATGAAAAGCTGGGCCACAAACTTCTTCTGCATGGACATTTACTTTGATATAAACTTGATCTGCAGCCAAAATATTGGAGAATGGGGATGGTACAGTGGCACAGTCATTAGTGTTGTTGCCTGACAGCAAGAAGTTCCCTGGTTTGATTCTTGGCTGGGGTGCCTTCTGTGCGGAGTCTGCATGTCCTCACTATGTTTGTTTGGGTTTCCTCTGGGTGCTCTGGTTTCCTCCACATTCCAAAGACTTGCAGTATGTGGATTGGACACTCTAAACTGGCCATAGGTATGAGGGCATGTGTGAGTATGAGTGTGTGGTGTGGAAGAATTACTGCGGCAGGGCTAGTCACTTGGCAGTGTAGACCTTGGCTCTAGTTATTGTCACTGTTCAAGTGATACACCAACCCCATGTGCAAAAATGGGAAAAAAGGGTTTTGGATGGATGGATGGAGCAAAAGCAGCATGCTGTTATAGTCAGCAGTGTCACAGAAGAGTGAACGTTACAAGGACTTCAGAAAATGAAAGGGGAAGCCACCCTGGTAGTGCAGAGGAAGAGCATCTGAGCATCCATTTGTAGTCCTGGCAACTGCACTCTGGTTATGGACTCAGGCTGCTGGTAGGGCTGACTAGGTCGATGAGCAGCTCCCCTTTACCATAGGAATGGTAAGTGGAAACTCAACATCTGTGTGAACTGTGGTGAAACCAGGAGCCTTGCAGGTCACCTCACTTTAAAGCAAAGAGCAGTGGCGACATCATTGCAATAGTTACTGCCAAAACTACGGTAAATAACTGACCACCACAACAATGACATCTCCCAGGCTCTGTGCTCAATATTCCTCATTAGATCCTTCATTCCATAAACACTACTAGTCACAGCACCCACAAAGTGAATGGTTACAGCCAGTGTACCAGGTAAGAGCAATTGGTGGATCTAGGATGACCAAACTGAGAAACTGGGGAGGGGATCAGTCTGATGTTTCGCAAGGTAGGGGAAACCATATATAGATAGAGAGAGAGAGAAAGAGAGATACTTAACTATTTTGTAAACAGTTTATTGATAATATATTAACTGGAAAAAGGAAAGGAGAAAAAAGAACATGTTACTGGCAAAGGAAGGGTAGAGCTAATTCTTTAATTCTATGGCATTATAGTATTTTGACATAATTGGAAGTTACATATAACTTATTTTTTATTTATATTACTTATTTATTTTTGTTTACTGGGAAAGTCTGACTGGGTACAATGCCTATTTATAGCAGCAGCCAGTGGATAAATGCTCCAGGAAATAGTAGATGTGCAATATAACAAAGTTTAAACAAGCTCTAAAGAAAGGTCTCTGTACAAAAATTATAAACTCCATTTAAATTGAATAACTGGGAAATATCATACAAAGATATAAAGTATAGCAAAGTCTAAGAACTGACACTGGTGCACATTATAGAAAACAAAAGCAGGAAATTATTGGTATAACTGTAACAACATCAGCCCTCTGCTGTGTGTCGTCTGCCAAGTCCTGGATTGCTCCTCAGTCTTCCATAATCAAGACCCCACAGAACTTGCACAGCTTACTCCATTGGAGTGGGCCTGACTAGCTAGCAGAACAATGTGAAATGCTGAGGAACAGGATGGAGAAGGAGGAGCTTAGACTGAGCCAGTCTGGTGCCACCCTTACAAAAGTGGGAGACTTTTTTCTTCGTGCCCTTCTCCAATCATTCCCCATACCTTGTGTGAAGTAGCACCACTGCAGAACTGCTACAAAACCTGCAGGAAAAAAAAGAATAAAAATGCTCTCTCTATTTAAGAAAACAATGCCCAAGGTAAACAGCATAAAAATATTTATTTTCTGTTAGGGTGACTCAGTACCCCAAATTACCAATGTGGAGGCAGGGGGCTGGTGAATCCACACAGCTTCCCTGCTAATTATAATTACTATCATCATGACCACTGCAACAAAGAGACGGAATCATGTTTTTTCATTTATGCAGATCTTGAAGTAAAAATAGCAATTTTCATAAAAACAGACCTTTCAACAGCTTTTGCATGCTTGTTTGTAGGAACATGTTCAAACAGTACACCTGCTACCATAAAACATTGATTGTTAAATGGGATGCTTTTTGCATGTTTGATTTTCCCATACTCTGGTTTGCTTTAAATTCTTAGTGTAATACAGAAGAACTAACCCCCTGAGCTGTATCTACATTATCAGTCTCACTCTCTCACATGATAATGATAGGTAGAAGTCATTGTTTCAAATGTTAAAATTTTATATTATAAAGTAATAGAGGCCAGTGGAATGTATGTTAGAAAAACAATTAATAATCAAGACAGAAAACCAGCAAATGACACAGTGTACTCATGGATTTGAATGCTAGGCCTCTTGCTTTGGTGAACATTCCAGGGTATGCCCTATTTATGTTTTATTTAATTTGGTTTTACTCAAATGGATTTGGCTACATAACCAATATTTACAATGGGGGGTAAATGGCTTACTAGATGGAAAAATATACTAATTCTAGTTAATGGTTGCATAACGTTCCTGTTGACGAATTAAACTGAGATGCAGTATTCTCTGTCTTGGGGGTTCCTGTTAATACTTCTCTTGGTGTACTATTAAAGTGCCCTATGGTTTTACCCATCTATTTAAAAGGTATCGAAGGCATCAACAAGTAACAATAAGTGAGTCTTATGAATTTAGTATTTTCACAATATAAGGAGCATGAGTTTGCATGTATCTGAGAGTGTCTGGGCAACAGATAATATAATGACTGTGCCTCTGGGCATTTAGATTTCTACTGTTTTGTACCTAAATGACTCTGTTTAATCATAGTTTTGTTTCATTTTATTTTACTTTTAACCAGATAAGCTGACTAAGCACAAATATACCTGTTTTTTTTCATGGCAATTCTTTACTTTAGGATACACCATCATACTTTGAGCAGGTATGGGCAGTGTCAACTTGACTGACATTCTGATGGGGTCTGTCAGTTAAGTGTTTGGATCATTTTTTTTTTTAATTTTTGTTCTAATTCTTTACTTTTTTAAAGTTAACAAATAAAAAAACCTCTAATGGGCATTACTTACTTAAATTCTATCAAAGAATGGCCACACAAGGGCATTTCATCCGGCACCCCCTGCTTTACAGAGTTTTAAATACCTTATGGTTCTTCTGGGGGTGCAGGGGGACAGAATCCCCACACAGACATCACACTTTTTTTAAATCTCATCTTATTGAAAAATAAGAGTTCTGTCATTATAAGGTTGGCCCACAGTAATATCAGGGACAGTGCTTGCTACTGTACATCTTGGTGTGTCCTAATATAACTAATTGCCTTTTTCTCTCCATGGTTTTGCCCCATTCCTGCCAGCCATCAAGCTTTCTTCTTATCTAACAGACATATTCATTTCCATCCTCCAGCTTTCAGCTGAGCTCTAGTCACAAGACATCTGGTGGGGCCATCATCCAGGCATCCATGTGGGTGCTTTGTGCCCTCATTGGAATCCTGTCATTGAAGGTAATTGTAATGATCCAATTTCATCCCCTTGGGAGGGGAGGGAAAATGGTGAACTGCATCACTGCAGAGGCTCACAATGCTTTTCCCACATGATCGTATACTTCCATATACCCATTATGAAGGCTACCATTCACTGGTGGCTTGGTGACCCTAATGCTCCCTTCCAGCCGCATTTTTGCATCCCTGCCCCTTCTCTGAGGGGACCTCTGACAAGGCTGAGCCTGAAAATGGTCCGCTGAGATTAGCACTCTCCCCCCAGTTAATAAATATAAATAAATAATTAAACAAAGAAACAGACAAATAAATGAATAAATATGTGGTGGTCTCCTTCCCCACCCTTTCTCTCTGTTAGCATCTTGTCCTACCAGCACCATCAAGCACCCATGCCACTAACAGAGCACAGGTTGCCTCAGCTGCACTTTGGACTTTGTGCTTCTGTAGTACCATTGCTGGATCAGAATTATTTAGTTAAGTGATTTGTTCAGTGTCATATAATTCTGCAAATGGAAATTATAAGACTCAAAACAAGAATAAAGAGTGAAGGTCATTAGCAACCCATGCCCTTACCCCCCCCCCCCCAGCAAATATCTTCAAAAGTATTACTTCTCTAAGGAGCTTATTTGACTGCAGTGGGGTTGGACTGCTTACCATTGGAGCAAAAAAGTGCTAATTGTTTTTGTAAACAATATCTTCACATACCAGGAGATTGGATAGAAACTTCTTGTCATTATATTAATGGTACAAACCACTTGAGGTTTTATTCAAGTATTGCAATGTCTCTCATCATCTCCTTGTTCAAAGCAGTGCAGCCAGACATGTTTAATTACATAATCATTTTTTTATTTATTTAGTTACATTTTGGTGACCTAGCTAGTCCTGCTCGTCAATGCCCATTTTCAGTAGGACTTTGGTTTGCATTTTGCATTTCTCATTATAGATTGCACCCATAGTGACAAATTTAGAATAGAGAGATGTCAGAGATATATTATGCTCCAGCAGATCCTCTTTCAGAAGATAAAAATGTAAATAACCTCTCAAGTTGCTTTCCATCTTTTTATATGCATTTTTCAAATTATTATAAATGGGTTGGTTTAAGATGAGTACTCTGTATCTTCTCAACCACATTACCAATATGAGTTTAATTAATTACTCAGATGTAAATCTTACATCTAAGATGTAATAATAAACTGGGATGGAGTTTGAAAACTGTACTGCAGGTGACATGGTCAATGATGGGTGCAGATGTGTATCATGGGAATGGCTCACTCAGTAGGTTACTGCTCTCTCAGTGTTGTAATGCTTTATAAATCTAGGACTTCTGTATGCAAAGCTAGGCTGATGATGATAAACAAGTTTTTATTTGTTTATTTATTGCTTTAACACCTAAGTGTAATTTAAATATGTGTTTGCTTCTTTGTTTGTTTACTTGTTAACTAGGGTGGTAGGCTGGTACAAGACCCTTTCTACCCAACAACCGAAAACACAGCTATGACATGTAACACATAATTACAGAACAGAGTATGTATTATATGTAATACACTACCTAATAGCATTACAAAAGATCTTTCGTTCAGCACTGAGTTCATCACTAAGGCAGCACAATTGTAATGATAACCATATTAAGCTAACATTTTCCTATCATTGCTGGAGCATTCCTGTGTCCTGACAGAGTACTCTTCAAACTATTTGGAGATATACAGAGCTGAGTATATTTTTCTGGCACTTCAGAGTTGTGTACTGGTAATTGTTGTTTGACTAATTTTATATCATTGCTGGCTGACTTCAGAGTTGTGCACTGTTATTTTTGCTTCACTGTATAGTTTTTCAGATCACTGCTGAAGGTGTTGGTTTTCTCATACCCACCCTCCCTATTCCTGTCTTGTTGTTTAAATTTGGAGGCTTTTGCAGTTGCCTGCCCCCACTGTAGATTTGATCTGGGATACTCCCCCCAGTCCCATCTCTTTACCTCATTCTACCTAATAGACTCCCTCTGCACTTGTTTTAAGTCATTTTTAATTTAATTGCATTTTTTAAACTGTTTGGTTTAACATTGCTACATAGTCAAGTGTGCTAGTTTGCACTGCATTTGAATTGTTTTTACTGCTGTTTTAGCTACTTTTCTGTGTGTGTGTGTGTGTGTGTGTGTATATATATATATATATATATATATATATATATATATATATATATATATATATATATATATATATGGGTCTAGCTGAGATAGTCGACAGCTGAGTTCATCGACAAGGAATTTGCGAGCGCCAGAAGATCGACAATCCGGAAGACCGACGCTACGGATGAAAACACTGACGCTGAGGATACCGACTTGGAAAAAGGCTGTGTAAGTATGCGGTGGTGACGGACGTTAGGGTGCGAGTAAGGTAAGTGTGGATATTGACGGTCTGTGGGGATAGGGGTGGGTTAAGTGATTTAGGGTCAGTGCGCGGGTTAGGTAAGTGTGTGGTAGTGATAGTGTTTGGGTTAGGGGCGGATTAAGTGAGTTAGGGTTAGGGCCCGTGTTAGGTAAGTGTGCGGTAGTAGTATTTTTTGGGTTAGGGGCGAGTTAAGTGAGTTAGGGTTAGGGCGCGAGTTAGGTAAGTATGCGGTAGTAGTATTTTTTGGGTTGGGGCGGGTTAAGTGAGTTAGGGTTAGGGCACGGTTTAGCTGAGTGTGCGATAGTGACAGACCTTAGGGTAAGGGTTTAGGTTAGGGTTGTAGATAGTTGTGTATGTGAGGTTTAGTGTGAGTTTGTGAGGATTTTGGTGTGCTTGTGTTGTGTGTGTGGTGTTTGGACAGGGGATGTGTTTTGTTAGTTGATTGTTGTTATTGTGGTGAGTGTAGCATATGAGGTTTCGTGTTTGTGGACCGTCGGTTATTTGATTGTCGGGCTTGTGAGGTTTCGTGTTTATGGTTTGTCGATTATGTGGTGTCGATGTTTGCATTGTCGGTGTTTTGCAGTGTCGGTTATGTACACTAGATCCATATATATATATATATATATATATATATATATATATATATATATATATATAAATACCTTTCCTGTAACTAGCGTAGTCCAGATTCAGATTTGCTGTATCCAGGACTGTATGTAAGCTTCTGAGCCCCCTCAAGCTTTCTGTGTTGGACGGAAGCCTTCTAGCTTATCAGTATGAGTGGTAAGCACTAGGTAACCTATTTACCACATAAGGAGTGGTTCTGGCCCAGAAATTGTAGTTATTGGCCGTTTGGGTAGTTTTTCCGTCTCTCTCAACTTTCTGATTTAAAAGCCCACATTTGCACTTGTTTCCCCCCTTTCTTGTAACTAGTTTAGTCCAGATACAGATTCTTAGTTTTAGCACTTGAATTTGCTTATTCATAATCAGCACTTGTTCAGAACTTGTAAGCACTAAATAACCTACTAATTACTACAGCACTCAGCCTTCCTCATTACCTAGAGGAAAACAGTTTTGGTACTTACTTTACTCACTTGCTTAGAGAAAAACAGCTCTTGTACTCACTTTCCTCACTTATCCAGAAGAAAATAGTTTTTTATTAAGGCATGTCCAAGGGTCCGCTCCCAGTGTTCTCTCCTGTCTATCTGATGAATCTGGGTATCTTGGGGCAATGTAGACATCGCCTCGTGTACACAGACAACCCTCTCCTCCTACCACTCAACACTACAACCTGTGAGAGATGCACTTATCTAGCCAAACTGGAGGTAAAGCTCTCTCCAATCAAGACTGAACTTGACAGTCAAGAGGAGAAGGTAAACACTTGCACCACACCACAGTCATCACATAGCCTCACTAAATATACACCACCAAAATCCACACATAGTAACACAAAAACATTCACGGAGGCTCTCAATAATAATCTGTCTAAGCAAAGAGACCTCCAAAGCAGAAACGCAAGCAACCTCCATCTCCCAACACAACCCAAATGACACATAGCCCGCAGACTCAGTGTGCCACTCAACAACAGCCAATAAGGCAAAACAACGTACCAAACACACTAGTCATAGGTGACTCTATAGTCAGGCACACTGATGTCCCACTCACCAGGCTAAACAAGGAGAAGGTTACTGTCAGCTGCCTGTCAGGTGCAAGGATCCGCCACATAACCCACGCACTCAGGTCACTCCACAACAAGTACAAATATGACTCTGTCATTGTCCATGTTGGTGTGAACAACCTGAGACTTACCTCCCTGGACTACATGAAAAGAGGCATGGAAGAGCTCTCCGATTTTGTAGCCCAGGCAGGTATGACCCTAGCCCTGAGTAGCATTCTGCCATCACTCAGAATGATACCGCAGTACAAGGACAAAATGATTGACTTCAACAATTGGCTAAGCTTCTGGTGCCATTCTAAAGGGATCCAGTATCTGTCTGCCTGGGATGACATGGTCAACAGGCCATGATGCTTTGCCAGAGATGGCCTGCACCTGTCACCCCTGGGATTCTGGATACTGGCTAAGGTTCTTGCTGCCCCTATAGTGCCTTTTTTAGGCAAAGCTCAAATGACAAATTCACCACCGTAACAGGAACAGACAAGCAAAAACTGAGGGTGATACTACTCAATGCTAGAAGTCTAAATCTCAAAATGCACTCACTCAAGGCACTCCTTAAAATGGAGAACATCGATATCTGTGCAGTGACCAAGACCTGGTTCAAGGCTCCAGAGCGCACCCACTGCACTACCAGGCTATAACTCATACCACACTTTTCGGCCACGTAACCTGGACCGGAACACCAAAGGCGGAGGTGTGTCCATATTCATTAAGGATATCCACACATCCAGGCTAGTTGCTCAGCATAATGCAGCTGAAGTTATCCAAGTGCAACTAACTCTGGGCAAAACTGCTATCCAAATTGTAGCTTGCTACCGATCACCCACCATGCCCCAGGATTCCCAGTTCTCTTTTCTTGATGTACTGGAAAATATTATGGTTCAACCAAACACCCTAATAATGGGCGATTTCAACTACCCCACCATTAACTGGGAAAACTACTCATGTACCAACTCCTTCACTCAACACTTTTTGGAATTCATAAACTCCAATACCCTGGATCAACTTATCCACACCCCCACCATGGGCAACAATATCCTAGATCTAGTCATTACCAACATGAGTGACTGGTGTTCCACACCTGAAGTCAACGCCTCATTGGTCCAATCCGACCATAAGCTAATTACCCTAGATATCCATATTTTTTTTTATTTTTTATTTTATTTATTTAACATTTGTTGACCGGGAATGTCCGACTAGGTTCCACAGAGCCTGTTTTCAGCGGAGGCCCGGGGAGAAATGCTCCAGATGCATGTCTTTGGAATGTGGGAGGAAACCGGAGTACCCGGAGGAAACCCACGCGAACACAGGGAGAACATGCAAACTCCACACAGAAGGCACCCCAGCCGAGAATCGAACCGGAGAACCTCTTGCTGTGAGGCGACAATGTTAACCACTGCACCACTGTGCCGCCCATATCCTGCCCCCACCCCCCATTAAGGAAACCATGGTAAAAATTTTCTTCAAAGCCAACTTCATGCTTCTTAAGACAGAAGTGGTGAACTTCATGACACTCATGCAGATGGACAATACAGTTACGACTACTGAATCCTCCACAATTGCACTTTATAAGCACTTACATGAGTGCATGGATCATGCTATCCCAAACAGAAACAAGACGCTATCCTCCAAAAAAAGGAAGCCAATCTGGTGGTCCCCTGCCATAAACAAACTGTACAACAGAAGGAAGAAACTGTTGCAAAAGAGAGTAAAATCCCATGAGTGAAGGAGCTCCCTTCTCAGCCTCAGTAAGAAGCTGCAATCCCTGATAAAATCCTCCATAGCTAGTTACGAAAACAAAATTGCCACTGATTCTAAAGACAACCACAAAGCATTCTATAGCTATGTCAAGAATCTCAATGGCCACACTCAGATCTGCTCTGAGTTACAGCACAATGGCACTAAATATACAGACCCAACTGATATTGCCAACATCCAGGCAGATAGCTTCAGTGCTAACTTTACCTCCCTCTCACCCCCTAAAGAGCCCATCTCTATACCGGAAGAATGCAAAGTTCCTGTAATCATGGCTGCACAGGTAAAAACCACACTCTCCAAAGCCAAGAACACAGCATCCATGGGACCAGACAACATCCCAGGCTGCATTCTTCATGAACTACAGAATGAACTGGCACCCCACCTAAGAACCATGTTCAATCATAGTCTCACCTCAGGCTTTGTGCCTGCTGAATGGTGCACAGCGACGGTTATCCCACTCCACAAGGGGGGAGCCTCCACAGACCCCGGGAACTACCGCCCCATTAGCCTGACGAGCCTGGTCTGCAAGGCCATGGAACGTATCATCATGGAACTTATAAACAAAGACATTGGTAATCTCCATACTCTGGACCCCACCCAGTTCGGGTTTGTAAAAGGCAGATCATGTCTGCTAAACCTGAAGCAGTCACCAAAGCCGTAGACAAGGGTAAGGTGGTTCACACAGCCTATCTAGAGCTTGCCAAGGCTTTTAACACCATCCCCCACTCTGGAATTATAGATAAACTCACTAAACTAAGTATAAATCCCTATGTCACAAGATGGGTTGCCAACTGGCTCACTGACAGAACCCACACTGTGAAAGTAGCAGACTCCAAATTCGACTTCAGACCAGTGACAAGTGGAGTACCACAGGGTTCAGTCCTGGGTCCTTTCCTGTTTGGTATCTACTTCTCTGAAGTACAGGCTAACACAGAAGGTCTTTGGCTCATGAAGTTTGCAGATGACTTCTAACTAGGAGCCATAATTGAAACTCCTAACAATGTGGACATCCCACAAAAAGGCCTCACTGAGACAGATGCCTGGTGTGAAAGCCATGGTCTCAAGCTCAATGCCAAAAAGTGCATTGTCATCCCCTTTGGTAAAAACTCTGTACCCATGAACTACAACATAGGCGGTAGTATACTTAACACTGAAAGTGTGATAAGAGACCTTGGGACACAGGTGGACAGTAGTCTCTCCTTTGATAATCACATTGCCACAGTAGTCAGGAAACCCTTCTATGTGGCGCACCTTATCACAAAAGGTTTCTCATCCAGAGAAAAAGAGGTCATTGTTTCCCTCTACTCATCACTCATTAGACCCATTATAGAGTACAACACTCCTTTTGGTATGTACCTCACAAGACATCTACAACAACTGGAAAGGCCGCAGAAATAACTCACAAAGAGGATTACTGGCCTCAAACAGATGCCCTACGCAGACCGTCTCAAAAAACTCCAGCTTTACTCCGTTGCATATCGCCTACTCAGAGATGATCTCTGCCTAACATACCAAGCTATGTCAAACCCAGAGCTGTTGGACATGCTCCACTTAAAGAAATCCCAATCCCTCAGAGCTACACACTCTAGGGACCTAAACCTTGTCACCACAATAAACAGAACATGCCAGAGGGATAGATTCCTGTCCCAGAGACTTCCCATACTCTGGAATAAACTACCTATCTATATCAAACAAAGCTCCTCATTAGCACTCTTCAAGAAAAATCTTGATGATTGGATGGGAAATAGGAAATTCACCCCAGGGATCACCTCTGTGGCTCTGCTCGATAGTGGCACAGGAAAATAATTTTCTTGGGTGGCAAAAGCCAGGGTACCTTTTTGGCTGGGCTTGTATAGGCCCCAGGGCTGATAGCCTAGTACCTACCTATGAACCTATGAACCTATAAAAAGGGTTACTGCTTCATTGCATCCTTAATATACTGGAATAAATTGTTAAGAGTAAAAATAACATCAGAAACTTGACAACTACATCAAGTTAACAAGTCATACAAATTTCGATCACTTAATGATTTATCTAACATGTATAGCTTGGTTATTAAAAGTACTTAGGACACTGACAGCGAAGGTACCATTCACTAAGCTCAGGTATTATAGTAACAACGTAGTGCAGTATGGTTCTTAACAGTTTAGAAGCCAATGAAAAAAAGAAATAGCAGAGTACTAGTTTCTGTTTATTACTAAGTTAGGAATCTCACTGGTTGCCCATTATCCTGGAAACAACTTTATTGACTAATATTACATAGGTGTTGCACCAGCTTGGGACAGAAAATAGAATCAAGGAGTTAATTTCGAATCTCTACAGGCAGTTGGCTCCAATTTGCTGGAACAGATCTGGAGAATACACTTTCAGTAACTGCTAGTCCAAAAAATGGTCTTTTGATAGCCAGGATCCTTGATCACAAGTACTTGGTGGACAGTGAGGACTTTTGACTCTTAGCATTTTGGGTAAGAGTGTTCACTGCGGACTAGCAGCCAGTGTGATTTGCCTAAGGTGAGAAAGTGCTGCTGATGTTGGAGTCCGAGGGAGATGAAATGATACTGTTTATTCAGTATAATCTGTAGAATGTTTGTACTTTGGGCTGAATTTAAGTAAGATCGCAAATAGTATGTATTCATGTTTACGGATCAGAAGAGTAATCCCAAGATCATTTTTTGCATCAAATGTTAGATAGCCGGTGAGCTTGTAAGATGCTTAAAGATTTTGTCAACACATTTCATTGTTAGCTGCCTAAAGGAAAGGGTAGCACTTTTAGACACTCAGCCATTTGTGTACCAGGAACTGGTCTGCGGGGAAATTATCAGAGGCCACTGTTTTCAGTTCACATAAATACTGAATGCCAAATACCATTCAAGAGATTATGAATTTTTCCTTCTCATATTCTTCTTCTGCTTTTTATGAATTGTGGTGATTTTGTGTGTGTGTGTGTGTGTGTGTGTGTGTGTGTGTGTGTGTGTGTGTGTGTGTGTGTGTGCTTAAGGTAAGCTTGTTATTCTGTATGCTAATATTTAAGCATGAGAAATAGAAATCCTTCCACAACCCTTTCCATACTGCATGGGAAAATTTCTCAGGTTTGAGTGTTATTATGCCATTAATGTATGTTGCAATTTAGATCTGGAAGAAGTCAAAATCATTACTAAAAAGAGAGAAGAGAATGGAGCCTAGCACTGAGCCATGTCATACACCTATTGAAGATCTTTGTGTTGTAGGTAGTTGGCCCATTGGTCACTTCAAAAGTACACTCTAACATGCAGTGTCTAAGACAGCTAAGTGTGCTATCAATGAAATCTTAAAATTTCAATTTATGTAGCAGAAGCAGATGATTATCTGTCTCAAAATCTATCTTCACGTCAAAGAAAATGTTATCCATTAAAAAACTCTTTTCCATATCTGTATAAATAATATTTTTGCACATATGCAACTGTGATGATGTACCTATTTCTAAAAATATGCTGTAAATGGGCAAGGAGACCATATTTATTAATGTGTTTAAGGATTTACATTCATAGAAGGAGTTTCGTTAGCAGGCAAAGGTTTGTGATTAATGGTAATCTTGAGGTGACTTTGGAAGGATGACTTTTGGAAACTGTATAACAGAAACGTGTGAATCAAGGAGCAGGTGGGAAATAAATGGGGGGATACATAAGTGATGGAGTGATTACATATGAATATCAATATATATATATATATATATATATATATATATATATATATATATATATGAAGTTTTATAACACTGACATCATTTCTACTGCATAGAATAAAAAAACTGTGAAGACATGCCATATAGTGTGCTGTGTCTTTAAAGTCTCGTACTAGCTACTGACCACAAGTGACAATATAGCAGATGTGTTGCAAAAAAGCAATAACTACACTAACCACTAACATTATAGCAACAGTACACTACCCTATAAAACCCCAGACAACATACCTAACCTCACGTACACCCTGCCCACCAACCAATACTCCATAGCTATAAAACTCCCACTGAATATTCATGATGGTAGCTATATCACCGACATGAATATTCAGTAGAGACACTTTAATTCCATAAAAACAATTATTAATTTCTCACTTTTACATTTTTACAGGGGGGGGGCACCCACTCTGCACCCCCTTTCACCCTTTCCCCCAAGGGGCCCTGCACCCTTAACCCCTGCAAATTAAATATACCAGCCTATGAAAGAGCAGAAAGTGGAGCTATCTAAGGACAAATTGGAACAGCAGATAAGAAAATCAAACCTGAAAATGCTCAACCAAATATATATATATATATATATATATAAACATACACACGGATCTGCTTCACATGGTCAACATATGTGAAGACATGCCAAATAGTGTGCTGTGTCTTTAAAGTCTCGTACTAACTACTGACCACAAGTGACAATATAGCAGATGTGTTGCAAAAAAGCAATAACTACACTAACCACTAACATCTAAGTCAAAATTGAGTCAGTAGACCAATAGGAGACATGCATTCACTTTAAAATCCACATAAACCTGCTAATTAGTGAGATAAGGAACTGAATGTGAGCTAATATTTTTGCTGCATTTATTAAGGTCAATTCAGTCTGATGGACGAGAGTTGCTGTAGCCAGATTGCCATTCCATTCCATTTTTAAGGCTTAAGTAAAAAGAGTGAGAAGGGGATCAACGTGATCTAAGTAGTTTTTTTGGTCACAACATTTGCACCCAGCAGTATAGCATATGTATTTCTCACAAAATTAATTGTCATAATTCTTTTTAGTAGTTTTCCCAGTGCACAGTAACTTCAAATGGAAAGTACTGGCCTCCAGACCTCTCAACCTATTAGCACAATAAATCTTGACAAAGCCTAAAATAATAGGGGTACAAAAGCCCAAAACCAGAGACACATTTTAAATACTGCTCTTATAAATTTAGGAAGTTTCTAAACTAACAGAATTTGAATTAGCATGCCTTTTCTGAAAGATACGAAGTCTGAAAATCAAATGTATGTTATTATTTATTGACTTCAATCCTCAATGATTTGCCAGAAAATGACACATTGTATGAGGAAGAGAAGAAAAATATGAGGCAAAAATTTGGACATTCTGCTAAATTCTGGACAATTGAAAGGTATTGTGGCCTCTGTTAACTAAAGTGAAGTAACTGATATCTAAGTGAGAGTGTTAATCTGGGTTAACTAGATCATGGCCAGTGACCACAGGTTATGCTCTGAGTTTTAATGCACCATGGTGTCGCAGCTGCCTCTTCCTGAAACAGCTGACCCTGAATTCCGAACTTCCATTTGAAGGTTGATCCTGCCACACTTTGATGACATGTAATGCATAGTTAATTATAATGTTGACTACAGTGCTGTGTGCCTCACAGATAAAATGCATACCACATTCTTCCCTGTCTATTTTCAAATGAAAGGCTCAGAAGCATGAATGCTAATGAGATGGAATCTGCAAGGGAATGTGGCATTAGATTAGCAGTAATGTGTCACTTTAATTGTGTGTGTGTGTGTGTGTGTGTGTGTGTGTGTGTGTGTGTGTGTGTGTGTGTGTGTGTGTGAATGTATGTGTGGTCTTCTTAAGCCTAGCCATGTTTCCCAGAAATATTAGAAAGGTATCAGTCCCTTTCATTTTGTGGGGGGAAGGTATATAAACTTTGGCATGAGTAGTCAAGCATTTACAAGTTTCTTCTCTCTAATAGAAGAACAGGTATCTGACCAAGGATAAATATATTATTCCCCATCCACTGATTAAAGTTTTACTTGAATAAGTGCAGGGAAGAACTTTGTTTCATATGGGTGCAAAGCCTGTTTCAGAAAAAAGGTGGCCTCTGACATACTTACACTTTTGTGTCCTCCAGAATGTTCTATTTATGTTGCAGGTAAGGTTTAAATCCATGAACTGGGTGTTTCTTATGTTATTTGTTTTGCCACTGTGCAACAGGTCCACTAAGGCTGGATTGGAGGATGCTTTGTAGGCCAGGCATAGATCACCTCTCAGCAATCTTTAGGAAAATGAATTTAAGGACATGGCTTTGAAGGGGTCTACATAGGACTTGTTTTGTAAACCATGTATTTTTCTGAGGAACCTCTTCAATCACTCCAGTTGTTGCATATGCCTGGTCAGATACATGTTGAAGGGGGCATTATACTCAACGATTGGTCTTATGAGGGCAGAGTACAACAGAATTATGACATCTTTGGACCTGGATGCCATACTCTTGCTCATAAGTAGTGCAATATAGAATGATTTCCTTACTACTGTAGACACAAAGATGGTCAAAGGCCAAGTTACTGTCTACATGTATTCCCAAATCCCTGACTACTGGGTCTACTCTTAGGGCTGTAGTAATTTGCAGGGGTAGCTGTCTTACTGAACAATACTGTTATGCACTTCTTGATACTGAGTTTAAGACCATGCCCCTGGCACCAGTTATTAACCTGCATGATGTCTTCTTGGAGAGATTTATTGACTGCACCTAACTTGCAATCATTTGTGAACTTGGTCAGCCAGTGGCCTTTGATGTAACCTTGACTTTAGAGAAGTAGATGCCAGACAATACTGGCTTCAGCACTTAGCCCTGAGGTACTCCACTAGTGACTGTCCTTTTTATGAGGTAGACTACCCTATTATAATTTCCTGGGTCTTGTCTGTGAGCTAGTTGGCTATCCAGAGTGCAACATAGGGGTTAATACCTAACTCAATGAACTTGCTTACAATTCCCAAGTGGGATATTGTATCAGATGGTTTGGCCAGTCAGTGTAGATAGGGTGCACCATCTTGCCTTTGTCCATTGCTTTGGTGACCTTCTCAAAGATGTCCATCAGGTTGAGTAGGCATTACTTGCCTTTGATGAAACCAAACTGAGTTAGATCTAGTGTCTATATGTTTACTATGTCCTCATTTAACATATCTAAGATTATTATTTCCATGGCTTTACATATTAGACTAGTCAGGATTACGAGCCAATAGTTCCCCCAGTCCATGGCTGGCCAGCTCTTATGCAGTGAGATAACCCTGTAGGATAACCATTGCACTCCTTCATTCATTTAACATGAAATCAGTTTGGAGGCTGTGGTTAAATAGTGATTTTAGTGGGCCCAATAGTTCATATTTCGTGCTATTAAGGAGACATCCTGGAATATTATCTGGGCCCATTGATGGAGTGTTCTCAGACTTGGAGAGTGCCTTGAGGACATGTTCCCTAGTGGTAGTAGGAGGAGGTATGGTTATGCTTATTTTCTGAGTGGTGAATGGGGGAAAGGAGGGAAAATTTAGAGCTAAATTTGTCGGGTAGTAGATTTGCTATATCTTCCCGCTCAGTACAGGTGGCTCCATTTACAACAAATTCTGTACATTGTTGTGTATTGTCTTTGAGATTGAGGACACAGCTGAAGAAAGCTTTGTGATTGCCCTTGGCCTAGAAAGCTAACTTTACTTCAAATTTGGCTTTGGTACACAATAAGCCCCCACAGTTGCTTGTTTAAATTGATCAGGGAGTTTTTTTTACCTTGTCAGTAATTGTACCTCCTAATTTTCTCTATGATTTTCTTTGTTTTGTTGTACAAGCTAGTGATGCTTGAATTCCACCATGGTGGCTTATTTTTTGAGTTAGTCTTTCACTTGTTACCGGTGGGTACAGCTGTCACTATGCTGCTCTTAATATGATTGTACATGGTTCCCATGAACAAGTCTGCATAGGCAGCAGTGTTCTCAAGGTTTGAGGGCTAGGAATTTTGACAATGTGTCACTTAATAGTAGGAAGTTTGCTTTAGAATAATTGCTTAAAATTTCAGGGTCAGCAGGGGTTTCAGGTTTTAATTCACTAGGGATGATGCAATGTTCAACCATGTTTGTAAGAACCAGGTGAAGGATGTTTGCGCCCCTGTTCCCCAGGTATACAGACTAGCTGGTCCAGGAAATGTGTGTTTACAAAGTCCAGCAGTCTCTGGATATGTTTATCAGGAGTTGTGCATGATTTAAAAGTGCCCATGAATATGGTGTCAGGATGAATGGGGAATGTCTCCAATTTAAATTTGTGTTATGGGTTTCCTAGGTCATAGAAGGGGACCTATAGCTTGCAAAGATATAAATGGGGCTATGCTTAAAAGGAATGTGTATTACTTAACCAAATAGCTTTCCAGACAAAATGGTGTTCTAGTTTGCATCTCAGAAAAAAAAACAGAGTTAATAAGAGTGCACTATGTAGCAATAGCTTTGTTGGTGTTAAAATATGAAAGTATCACCTGTTGGAAAGATTGCCTTCTAGCTGGGAACACAGGGCAAAAGCAAGGCTGGCCTCACGTTTGTCTTGCATGGTCAAGCACTGGAACAATACAGACAGTCAGACTGAAACAATACAGACAGTCAAATTTATACATATGAGTATTAAATTCCAACAGTAGTATAATTTATGTATTGATATTTGATTATTAATAATGTTATGATTAAATGATTAACAATGTTATTGGGAAAGGGAAAATAAGTCAGCTAATTATAAGCCACATTCTTTATTGCTGTATATGTATGACTACATCTTTGTACCAATACTGCAGACTACAAGAACAGTCTCTGTTACTGATGGCAAGGGTGGTCGTGGCCATGTGACTGTTTTGCACAGTATGGAAGTAAGCACACATAAGTTGTCAAAGTGCAGTAAGGGTACAGGTTTCATGTCTGTGCATTTGTTAGCATCACAAGGGTCCGAACTTTATATTTTGTACCCTTGAGAGTGCAAATTTCCACATTATACCCCCAAGGAGAATGAATTTGCCGATTTACAAATTTTATGTGCTGTCATTTTGAATACTCTGCTACCATTTTTGATGCCCCCTGTTATGATTTTGAAAGCTGAGGTTTATGAATCCAAAGCAACCAAAATATTCAGTGTACCAAAACACCAGAAAACGAAATGCCGCTGAAATCCCTCGGGTCTGGAGATGCTGGGGATGGGCTCAGCAATAACTTCCACAATGAAAAGGAGCTCCAAAGTGATAATAGTGATAAAATATTTGTTTATTTATATACGAACACTGGTTAAGCGCTTTCACTCGACACAGCGAGCAGAGTGAAAGCGCTTAACCAGTGTTCGTATATAAATAAACAAATATTTTATCACTATTATCACTTTGGAGCTCCTTTTCATTGTGGAAGTTATTGCTGAGCCCATCCCCAGCATCTCAAGACCCGAGGGACTTCAGCGGCATTTCGTTTTCTGAAAGCTAAGGTTTAAAATTAAAGGTATGAGTATATGCTCTCTCTCTGGCTGCACTTGGATTACTGTGGTACATTTAATATTTTTTCTGTTACGCTGTGTGAAAATAAGTTTATTATTCAACAAATGATATCTTGCATGGGTCCTATACACTTTAATGTTCACATTATTGTACAAATCGATAGGATACAAGAATTCTGCATGTTTAGCCAGTCAATAATTTGGTGTTACAGAAAACTGCATTACGAGCTTTAAACAATAACACTCTGCTAATATTTCATAGCCAGTAAGCAGACGACACAGTAAATGATGTGGTTAATAAAACTGCTGTTGTGACAAAAAAAAAAACATTACTCTGTAAAGTCTACAGCCTGAAACGGGTTTTTGTCTAACAAATAAATTCACTGGTAAATTTTCCATTTAATAGAAAGAGGAAGAAGGAGGCTGTTGGTGGTTGATTAACGGTTGTTTTTATACCCAACAAGCTTTGAAGCATATGAAAGGTTACCAGTATGTTGTCCCTTATTTCTGCATACTGTAAGAGTATATGCTGACAAAGAGAACACTGCATTTTCTCAAGTTTTATGAAGACTCAGTCTTTTGAATCCCAAATTGTTTCTTGTCTCTGGAAATTACTTTTTATTTCATGTTAAAGGATAAACTTTATTTGTCATTGTTAGATTACCAATGAACTCAAGAAAGCCAAGAATGCCACTGTAGAAGGAAGTATATGAAAATAAAATGTAGTAAAGCTATCATGCAAAGGGTTGTACTAAATAAGAGCTTTTCCTACTTGATTGCAGCTTGCATTTATCAATAGTCATTGCTACAAAGAATAATATACTATCAAGATATAACCAGAGTTCAGCTTTCATTACTGACATTCCTGCTATTTTAGTCTATAATCTTGCTTTGTTACACTTTATTAAAAACTGAAATGGGCATGCCAGCTCTGTGGTAACAAATGGTGAAGCTGTGGCTGTGATCATGTGACCTGGGCTTGAATAGCTGTCTGAGAACTGAAACAGTCACTTAGGAAGGGTGGTGTTGAGTGGCTAATGATGGCTCACCTAACCCCGGCAGAAAAGGGGCTTAACCATCCCAGGTTCTGTGTTTTGTGTTTGGCTTCAATTATTAATGTAGTTTCCTGTTTCCACAGTCATGTAGCTCTGGGGAGAAACTCTCCAAAACATGGTAATGTATTCTTTGACCTGGACTAACATTTTACAGAACATTGACCTTTAAGCACTTAAATACCTGTGCATTTGAGTAGCTAGTTTCAATTTCTAATACCTGTACTACATTTCCACTTAAAGAAACTATATATTCTATGCAGTTCTTGCAAGGTCTACTGAAAACAATAATCAGTTTTTATACAAATTGATTAGTTTTCTATATTTTCTGATCTTTCTTGCATGTTTTGCTGAAGGAACTGTAAGCATCACTCAGATTGTCACACTAACAACTAAATTTGCCATCAGACTCTCATTTAAGGTATGACTAGCTTATGTCCCTAGTTGCCTCCTGCATCCCAAGGCATATTACACAATCTGCGTTGCTCTATTTCTAATCAGTAGATTGTATTAATACTAGTTTGGAGTTTATATTTAAAGGCCTCTTAAGACAGACTGGGATTTCCCAAAGATGTAAGACAAGACAGAAACTTGGACTGGAGCAGCCTCATAGCTTTCTCCAGATAGGAATCCTTGTATCTCTGCCATCATGCTTTGACAAAAGATCAGAAAGATAAAATATATATTAGTTTAAATATTAGTGTCCCATCTGTCCTGCTTCACCTTGGTTGGACTATTTGTGGTCTTAGTAACTATCATGTCACATTCACTACCCACAACAAAAGCAAATCCATTTCCACTCGCAGATAGAAGCAAGAAAAAAATGACATCATAAATGAATGCATCTTACCCATTAAGTGCTACATCTGAGATCAGCTCCCAGCCTTGCATGTTGCATTTTACTACTTTATCAATATAAGCATGAACATAAAGTACTGTAACTGAAACATGGCATGCAGCCATAGATTTTGGACAGAGTGAAATCATTTGTGATTGAAAGGAATGAGGCATGGGAAATCCACTCTAATAAATCCCAGTCATCATTACACTGAATTACTATAAACAGCTGATAAATGCCATAAAAATATATATTAAAGAACATAAAAAGGATTATTTGGACTGCAATAGACAAAACTCCTAGCCCCCTAGATCCTTCTGAAGTGCAGTCAATAAGCTACTTTGTCCTGGAAAAAGCAGTATCTGTTCCCCAGTTATCACTCATAAGGAGACATCAGAATTACTCATATTCTACTCTGGAAAAAATTACTTAATGTTTCTTATTCTTGACACACTTTATCTCAGGACAAAACTCATTGCTTCACTGTTAACTAGTTCCACCTATAGGAGGAAGTAACTTTGTTGGCATTACTAAATGTCCTTACAAAAAACAAAGGCTAAGGTTTAGCAAGATCTGCTAGTCTGCTACAGTTCATTAAACAAGTATAAAATTGTCTCGCCATCCCTTTTGTAATGATGATAAACAGAAGCAGCAGAGAAAAAGCAGGTGCCTGCTTTGTTGAAGGAAAGGCACATAACACCCCCTCGTAAGGGAGGCATGCCTGTCGAAGCAACTAACTATAGACAACGTACGGTACTAAGAAAGAGGCCAAGATACTGACGTGTATCATGCACTGACAACTGACTAAACATACTGAATCACAAAGTATTTTAAGCAACTCACAACAAGGCTTTGAAAGGGCTTTTCAAACAACACAGTCTTAATGTGAAAGTGTGAGCTGATGCAGGAAATGAAGACCATGAAATCTTTATTATTGTATTCAGAAAGTTCTTTCAGCTGTATAGTAAATTAAACTTTATCAGACTGCGCATTAAAAATAGAAACTGAAACTTAAATGTGCCAATCATATCACCTGATATAACTTTAGAACCAACTGAATGCTTGATATCATTCACATTTATAAATATTCCCCAGGATTCAGCAAGCCCTGCACGGTGTGCAGGACTAGTGCAGGAGCTCCAACAGGTAATAAGTCTGACGTGCAATCCAGGAATAAGCTGTAGGGACGTGCATGCGCACTTCTGCACTAGTCCTGCACGGACTCAGCTCCTGTATGCAAATTACCCCATTTGCAGGTGAAATCCATGCAAATGAGGTGAATTTGCAATCCAGGAAGCTGGAAGCCGGCCATACAGGACTAGTGTAATCCACAGAAATGTACTCGGTTAGTAACCGAGTACATTTCTGCAAACTAAAAATCGGAGCCATGACAGCTCCAAATAAAGGGTGGATGTTATGTAGAAAGCATGCCAATGGCCAAATACATGGCCATTGGCATGGAAAACAGTTGCAAAAATAAAAAAAAAATTTACTTTATTTTTTAGCTGATCTTGGTGATTTAAGCATAGGGCAACGGCACGCAAATGGGATCGGGCGAAAAATAAAACAAAAACCCTAAAATAAGCATTCTAACCAAAATCACTATTTTGCCATTATACTCAGTGGCAGGCAGAAGACAACATGGCCAGTGAATAGTGGTTGCTAAGGGGGAAGGCTCAGTTTGGGACCTGTAACGATGCATCAGCAGGCAATCCTGTGCAAATGAGGGGAATGATACTGAATCCCAGATTTCCCCTGCATGCTAGTCAGCACCCAACAGTGTAAAAGCAGGAATAGCTTGGTGCAAGCCTAGGAGTTAGCTGACATCATAGGGGTGTGTGTCAGGCATACTGTAAGCAGATTGGAGCCCTGTGGTTCGGGTTTGCCCTTAGCTTAGCAGAGCTAAGCAGGAGGAGTTTCTGAGGCTGCCTAGCACTCTTTACATTGCCTAAGTGGGTGTGTGTGCTGCGCACCTGGTTATAAAGGAAAAAATAAATAAACCAAGAAATAGCAGCTTTGTGCACATTTAAGCACTGTGTTTGCACAGCGTGCCCCCGGGTTTAAACAGGAAGGCAATGGGAAGGGAAAATAGCAGTAAGAAGGTAATCTAGGAGAACTAGCATAGCTGGCAGGTGAAATTTATCAGAATCAGACAATTACACAGGCAGCAGTCCAGCCCAGCCCAGAACACTACTATAAACTATGCAAACACCTTTCCCTCTGGTTTTTCCCACATACTCTGCACTACCTGTCTATACAAGTGGGGGGATTTTAACAAACAAAAACAACAAAATGATAGGGGCTGCAATAGCTATCATACATCAACATGTGGAAGAGGCTGAGGGTGGTGAGGATGAGAATGCTGTCGACCAACCCACAGTGAGGAGACGGAGAAGAGTATACAGACCCAGGGTAACCTACCAGGGGCTACATGAGCTGGAGATAGTGGAGTGCTATAGGGTGGACTGGGACCTCCTACAGTAAATTGTTGAGCTATGCCGGCCACGCCTCACATACAGAACTAACAGAGGGGAACCCATCCCAATGGATACCAGAGTATGTATAGGTCTAAGAATACTAGCTACAGGTACCTTCCAAAGGCCAACTGGAGATATAAAGGGGATCTCACAGGCATCAGCATCCAGGGTACTCCACCAGTTCCTGGATGCCATGTCAGCACATGCCAGTGAGCACTTATATTTTCCCAACACCCGTGAGGCATTGGCCAGCAATATGCATCTCTTCCAGCAAATAGCAGAATACCCTGAGGTAGTGGGTGCTATAGACTGCAGCACATATGCATCAAAGCACAACCTGGGGAATGGGGTAGGGTCTATATCAACCGCAAGGGCTTCCCCTCCATCAACTGCCAGGTCGCGCGTGATGCCCAGTGCATTATAATGAATGTATGTGCTGGATGCCCTGAAAGATATCACAATGCCCACATCTGGCATCTGACACAGCTGTACCAGAGATTTGTCAGTGGGGACATCCCTTGTGATCACCTAGTGGGGGATGCTGGTTATGCACTGGAGCCGTGGCTGATGACACCCATCAGAAATGCACAAACACCCGAACAAGAACTCCATAATGAGACACATGCACAGACCAGAGTTGTAATAGAGCATGTGTTTGGGATGCTCAAGTAATGGTTCCAGTACCTGGACATCCGGTGGAGCCTTGCAGTACTCCCCAGCTACATGTACTCAAATTGTCATCGTATGTGCCATGCTACACAACATGATCCTGTGGAAACAGCTGCAGCAGGGACAGCATGGGGCAGGGCCACACAGCCCCCCACCATTGCCAAGGCCTGCACAGGCACAGAGTGACTTGGAGGAGGAACAACCTGAGCCTACCCCAGTAGGCAGAAGGAGGCATGCCCAGTATGCTCTGGCCTTGGCAAAGAGGCAACGCATAGCACATACACTGACACATGAGGGACCCAGGGAATGACACCACTCTCTGACTCACACATACAGTAAAAGGGATGCCAAAATGGCACTACCTGTGCTCAACCCTGTATAGGGAGTGCACTATGTGCATCCAACATAGGCAGCCCTCCAGCACTATCCTCAATACTGGTGCACCCGCAAAGTAAGTCACTCTCCTTACCAATTGCTGAATGGAGTAGTAGGTGTTACTTGTATCTATGGCATGGATGTGAGCATGCAAGGGAATTGGGTGGCTGAATGGGATGCCAGCAGATAGTAGACACCTATAGTGGCACCATGACATCTGTAACAAATACTGGTGTCACCATAGTAGCCAGTACTACACATGGTGACAAAACCCACTGCAGGAAATGTGCTGGCCCACATGTGTGTCCATATGACTCACATATGCCAGTCAGGGAGGTTCACATACCCAACAACAGTCTCAGCCAGCAGGACAGGTGTAGACAAACACAAACAAAGGCTGTGCTAAGGCCTTTGAATGATGGCTATGGGTAACTTTCCCCCATGCCTACACAGACAGACTACAGCAGGTCAGGCAGTGGTATGTTTGTTATGAAGGGTAGGAAATCAGAAATTGATATGTAAGTCAGTCAAACCTAAGAGCTGTAGTACACTGATATGCCTCTAGTCAGCATGATAGGTTAGAATACAGGATGTAATGGAGTACCTGGCATACCAGTACAGTCATAGCAAATGTGAACAAGTGTCAGGTGCCCCCCCCAATCCTATGTAGAAATGTAGAAACAGTCAGGTGTGCCCCCCCAATCCTGTGTAGAAATGGAGAAACAGTCAGGTCTGCCCCCCCAATCCTATGTAGAAATGTAGTAACAGTCAGGTGTGCCTTCCCAATCCTGTGTAGAAATGTAGAAACAGTCAGGTGTGCCCCCCCCCAATCCTATGTGGAAATGTAGAAACATTCAGGTGTGTCCCCCAATCCTACGTAGAAATATAGTAACAGTCAGGTGTGCCCCCATTCCTATTTAGACATGTAGTAACAGTCTGGTGTGCCCCCCCATCCAATGTACACACGTTGTAATAGTCAGGTGTGCCCCCCTAAATCCTATGTAGAAATGTAGTAACAGTCACGTCTGCCCCCCTCCAATCTGATGTAGACATTTAGTAACATGTATGTGTAGATATAATACCAGTGGAGCACAGATGAACTGAGGTGGCCAAGGTAACAGGATAGATTGTAGCATTTGTACAAAATGCAGGTATGCGTGTGTTAGGTTGGTGTGTGTTTCATATTGTGTGAGAGTGGTCAGTATGTATGCATTTTGAGGTTTGACCTGGTGACCATTGCCCATTACTACCAATGACAGGGCCAAGTCCTTACAACTGCAGTGCCAAAGACAATCCCCCCCAGTATAACACATGCTAGCAATAAGCCATTGTAAATGTATGGGGGTAATATGTGTCACCATCTGAAAGATGGACATGACATGAATGTTGGGCTAGATATACAAGCAGTACACAGGGAAAAGTACCACACACATACAGTATATAATGTGTAACCTTGAAATGGACACACCCTTGGAATTGTACATACAGGTATGCATCACATTATCTGGGCTTGTAGTAGGGAATACCGATGTCGTCTGGCCGAACACTTGCAGATCACAAAGGTGATAGGACTGATGTATTGAGAAATGGCTGATGCCCCTGCACAAGCCAGCATAACTGGAATGCCCCATGCTTGCATGTGAGTCCGATGCAAGTAGTGTCCATAGCACACATGCACCCAGCTCACCCAAACACCACCCACAGGTACCTCTTTGGTCATATTCCTGCTGTTTGGAATGGGTACAATATGACCCCCACCTGTGTATGGCAATAGTGAAAGAATGCAGCATGCAGTGCAGGTGTCCCATGCAGGTGTGTCCCTAGATGTAAGTAGCACCCTGCCAGCATCCACACCACCTGATCAATACTGATAGAAAGTATTGGCATGAACACCTAGCACACCTACCCTGTCACCCTAGGGGAATATACTGTATGGCAGTCTGGGACTGTAGGACTGACAGAATGCAATGGCCTGCTACAGCTGGCCTGCATAACCACCAAATGGCCTACAGGCCTCTGCAAAAGGCCCGTGCCTCACCCATACTGACAATGTATGTTATGTCATGGACACTCAAATAACAACATAACACACTCCACATAAGCCATATGCAAGGCCATGTGGACAAACCACAGTAACATGTCCACCATGTCCCACTGCATGAACTGTGGACCAACACCAAAACACAGCTGTGATGTGGTGATAACTATAGGGAAAGTATCAGAGAATGTATTCATAAAGTATGGAAGAGGATAGAATAATAGAGTGGGAGTGGGAGCATGGGCAGCATGGAGTGTGCAAAGTCTGACACAGCTGTGTGCACATACTATCCCTGGCTGCAAACATAAAATTGGGTGGCTACAAACCTGCTTGTACACCACAATAGGGGTAATGTCCTGACTTATGACCCCTGCCTCTAAGTAATCTGTGTGAATCTGTATAGCTGTGAGGTATTGCCACAGCAAGATAAGGCCATACTGTCATGTTGATGGATGTACAAATAAGGGATCCTCTGCCAGCACTGTACCAAGGTGCTGAACTGGATACACAGACCCAGCAGCAAGTGTCTGCAGCTCCTCGTCCAGAATTGCATAACTTTCCATGAATATGTAGGCGTTGACCACAAAACTGGACGCAGCTGCATTCACCCTGTGTTCCCCAGTACATCTCTGTGAGCAAAAATATCCACCTGACAGTACTTGAGGACATAAAACATCACAGTGTATAACAGTACACATGTCTGAATATCTCTGCTAACACTACTATCATGTAGCAAAACAGCACAGATGCAATCACCTACAGTACACACTATCCCTTGAACGGTGTGACCCCATATCGCCAAATGATCAACAGATATCCTGCAGAAACAGTTTGCTACCTGTAGCTGTAGAACACAAAGGTCTGCACTGGACTGCAAACTACCTGGAATTGATCCATACATTCAATACAGACGGGCATACTGGGCATGCTCACACACTTAAATGAAGCCCATGTCTGCCAACAAAAGTAGACCATACATATCTGACAGTTGCAGATGTTAGTGCATACACTCCTCAGTATGCACCAGTCATGCTTTGCACGCACATTGGATAGGAATACACACATATATCCAAGGATAACACACTATAATATACCAAAAGTACACATACATAGATGTGTGGAAGAGAGTGACAGTAACAAAGAGCTTTCCATCATGAGGCCTGTCCCACCCAGCACACGGCTAAATGGCTACAACCACATGCTGTGTAAATGTCACTCACTGTAGAAATTAGGCACTGGTATTCCTCAGCATTACAGACTCTGTGGTGCAAGTGCTAGCTGTGCAACAAGTCTGTACAAGTCAGTAGTCATCTAGCAGTTGTATACACATACCTGCAGAATATAAACCTGTGTGCGCCTGAGTGTGGTATGTCTACCTCTAGATGAATGGGTTATTGCCCATACACACACACTGCCCTCCCCATAGCCCTACTATGACAAGCCTGCTGATGTCATTCACTTTGAAATACAGCTTTGGGAAAGGTGTAGCCCAGTAATCTCTGTAGCGCATCCTATAACTGCGTAATGCGGTAGTATCATAAACTGGTCAGGTAGGGGTTCTAATCCCTGACATGGCAACTGTGTGTTTGTGTGTGTCTCTGTCTGTATAGGGAACAATGTTTTTTAGGCTAGCCACACTCACTACAATTCAAATGCCCTACTTTGCCAAGGCTGCTGATGTCATTCACTTTGAAATACACATTTGGGAAAGGAGTAGTCTGGTACTCTCCGTGGTGCATCCTATAACTGTGTAATGTTGTAGTGTGATAAACTAGTAAGTTAGGCGTTCTAATACCTGACATGGCAACTGTGTGTTTGTGTGTGTCTCTGTCTGTATGGGGAACAATGCTTTTTAGGCTAGCCACACTCACTACAATTCAAATGCCCTATTTTGGCAAGGCTGCTGATGTCATTCACTTTGAAATACACATTTGGGAAAGGAGTAGTCTGGTACTCTCTGTGGTGCATCCTATAACTGTGTAATGCTGTAGTGTGATAAACTAGTTAGGTAGGCATTCTAATCCCAGACATGGCAAATGTGTGTGTGTGTGTCTGTGTGTGTGTATATCTGTGTAAGGAGCAATGCTTTTTAGGCTAGCCACACTCACTACAATTCAAATGTCCTACATTGGCAATGCTGCTGATGTCATTCACTTTGAAATACACCTTTGGAAAGGAGTAGCCCCGTAATCTCCGTGGTGCGTCTAATAACTGTGCAATGCTGTAGTGTGATAAACTAGTGAGGTAGGAGTTCTAATCCCAGACATAGCAACTGTGTCTGTGTAGGGAGCAATGCTTTTTAGGCTAGTCACACTCACTACAATTCAAATGCCCTACTTTGGGAAGGCTGCTGATGTCATTCACTTTGAAATACACCTTTGGGAAAAGAGTAGCCCAGTAATCTCTGTGGTGTGTCCTACAACTGCATAATGCTGTAGCATGATAAACAAGTTAGGTAGGAGTTCTAATCCCAGACATAGCAACTATGTGTGCCTTTGTCTGTGTAGGAAGCAGTGTTTTTAGGCTAGTCACATGCGCTACAAATCAAATGCCCTACTTTGACAAGCCTGCTGATGTCATTCACTTTGAAATACACCTTTGGGAAAGGTGTAGCCCAGTAATGTCAGTGGTATGTCTTATAACTGTGTAATTCTGTAGTGAAATAGACTAATTAGGTAGGAGGTCTAATCCCAGACATGGCAACTGTCTGTGTAGGGAACAATGTTTTTTAGGCTAGTCACACTCACTACAATTCAAATGCCTTACTTTGGCAAGGCTGCTGATGTCATTCACTTTGAAATACACCTTTGAGAAAAGAATAGCCCAGTAACCACCATGGTGTGTCCTATAACAGTGTAATGCTGTAGTGTGATATAGTAGTTTTGTAGGGGTTCTATTCCTAGACATGGCAAGCGTGGATGTTTGTGTGTGTGTTTTTTGTCTGTGTAGGGTGCAATGCTTTTGAGGCCATTCACAGTCACTACAACCTCCATTACCCTACTTTGGCAAGCCTGCCAATGTCATTTTCAGTGAAATATACCTTTGGGAAAGGAGTAGCCCAGTAATCTCTGTGGTGCATCCTATAACAGCGTAATGCTGTAGTGTGATATAATACTTGAGTAAGGGTTCTATTCCCATACATGGCAAGTGTGGATGTTTGTATGTTTCTTTGTCTGTGTAGGGTGCAATGCTTTTGAGGCCATTCACAGTCACTGCAACCTCAATTGACCTTCTTTGGCAAGCCTGCTAATGTCATTCCCAGTGAAATACACCTCTGGGGAAAGAGTACTCCAGTAGTCTCTGTGGTGTGTCCTATAACTGCGTAATGCTGTAGTGTGATAAACTAGTAAGGTTGGAGTATTAATCCCAGACATGGAAAGTGTGTGTGTGTCTGTGTTTGTCATTCGTATCCTGTGTGGACGTGGCTGTGAGTGTGTAACAAATGGACTCATTGCCTAGCGGATTTTGCAAATTTCTTATATGGTGGCTCTATTATATGTCACAATGTCCACCTTACAAGGATAACAGATGTGAAATAGCCAAGAGGCTGGGGTGCCAATCCATACCCCTACATGTGACATCAAGGCCTGGTGAACAAAGTTAGCATTCATTGTATTTCTCAGGGAACACTCTCAACCCATGTCTCATATACAAACACACTTGGCTAGGCAACAACTGCTATGTTGGTAGTACCCTGCATATTGCCCACATATAGTAACCATGGTGTGATCACAGTAGACTACAGAGGGCATGGCACCCTGTTCATCAGTACAGTAGGCATGCACATGCAGATTGTGCCTTCACTGTGTTCCCCACTGGATGTCTGCAACACCTGTGGTGCCATCAAATGTGACCCACAAAGGACATACCATGCCTTAAACACATGCCCTGTATGGACAGATGCCACTGACACCAGGGAATACCTGCATCATGCTATCAATGTAGATGCAGGGTCAATCTGCTGTCTGTTACCAGTTCCCGCCACATGAGGTCAGAACTGGAACATCTGATAACAATCTGTGTACAAAACATGGGCCAGACACCCCAGGTACAGTTCCACATGTCACTGTATATGCATGTGGGATGTGTGCACATCCCAGACAGCATCCATGTCATCGACTAAAGAACACATACATGGCAAGCATTGCACAACAATGGCCACACACAATAGTTATACAGGTGACTGGATGGTGAATACAATACCCACCTGTGTGGACCACTCCAGACACTACACCCCTGAGCCACATTGTAGACCATTGTCATGTGGCCTGATGCCAATGTATACCCTTCACCTAGTCTTGTATAGCCTTCTGGCACAGTCAACCACTACAGACCTGTGAACCAATGCATGCATGCATGTCAGTACTGGCACCCTGTATCTGTGTGTGTGGTGTATGATGCTTTTGATCACATTCACACTCACTACAACTCCCATTGGTATACAGAAGCATGCTGTCTAAAGTCAGACACCTTCACATACCCTTTGCCCATATAACCTCCAGATAACCCCTGTTGTGCATGTGATACTTGCACATTACTGTATTGTGGCAAACTAACTACTTAGGAAGTGTATTCCTGACCCTGCCAAGTGTGTCAATGTGTGTGAGTCCCTGAGGAGGTGTGGCTGTGTTGATGCTGACACCTGTTCATGTGGACAGGCACATGTACTACACCTAGCGTATCGCTACCATATCACTGTTGCAGCTGTCATTCACCATCACATATACGTTTGGATGGCTCCTCAACATGTAAGCTATGTGGCACATGCAATAACTGCATAGACATGTGCTAGCAAGGGTTCCTATTACAAGACCAAAGATGCATTCTTTCAAATACATCTTGGTCGAACTTAAAAGACTGAAAAGGCAAAATATCAAAGCGGCTTTTAAGCGAATTCTTTCCCTGGGAAAGAATTTGCTTCGCTCATTACTGCCATTTTGGCACTGTAGTGCAATCTCGGAGTTGGTATATTTAAGTGGGGGGTGTGTGGGGCACAGCCCCCCACATTGGAGGGTGTGGGGGGTGAAGCCCCCCACTTAATGTAATGTTTAAAGTGTTTTCTTTTTTCTTTTTTGTTTGTTGGAATAGCGATTTTTTTTCCCTTGGAAAAAAAATCGCTGTTCTGACAGTTTGACATTGTAAGCTTTTGCTTACATAGGGTCGATTAATCACCATTCACTTTTTTAAGCATTCGGTGATGTAATATAGACCCACTAGCAATACATAGTCAGTCAGGGGTTTGAAACCCTGTACTGGTAGGTGTGTGACACAAACATGCTTAGGATTTACTCTCCCACCCCCTTCCTGACTTACTTTGTCTCTGTCTGCCTCTCTCACTCCCTCTCTGGTGGATGTCGAGAACTACACATGCTTTGCTTAGGCAGCAGCTTGTGTTTTGTAAGTGATGCTCATGATCAGCTGATGGCCTCTGCATGAATTGCAGCCCTCCTCTAGCTGATTGCATGTGGAACAGCTGTGGTAAAATTCACATAGCCAATTGCATGGAAATGCACTCCAATATCTATGAACATCATGCTGGTGTTGGATCTTTTCATTCACTGTGAGCAGGACCTAGTTCTGGTGTTTGGCAAACAGCATCACAGATGGATTTGGGATTTACTTTTAACAACATACACTGTGGAAACAGGCCAACACACAGGAGGAGGGTGTGCCTGACATGACTACATGATGTAAATGTTGCTATTCTGCATTTGGAGTAATGTTGGTTTAACAGGGTGTGTGTGGATATGGCTAGTCTACATCTTTTAATACCTGTCATGACAGTACTATGTTTTTGAGGAAACCCCCATCTGTATGGTCATCTGCAAACTTGGCAGTGTGTGGTGCCTTTTGTTTCTTGTGTTACTCATAGAACACCTATCTGAGAACTGCAGAAGCATAGTGTGAGGATTGCAGTTAGTACACGGTGACAGCCATGAGAGTTACTAACTTCATGTCCCTCATAGGACATATGTCACAACAAACCCTGTTACAGCAGTAAATGTATGAGGCTATCACAGCAGCATGCCAATATCGGCCCTGTGTTTGTGACTCCAGCCACAACTCTGTCAACCTTTGTGCATATGTCATGCATTAAGAGCTGCATATGTTCTATACACCATTATTTATTGACATCATATTTGATAACAAGCCAGTGAGATATCAGACTGCTACCCATGTTATGTATAGTAGGGGTTATATTTGAGGACATAACCTGGGCATTCTGTGGTTGTGTGTACAGTACTGAGGTTTGTGTACTTATGGTGATTGTCGACAATGTGTGTATTGCGAATATATACCTTGGCCTGTGTACAGACTGTGGTAGATGTCATTGTTCTTAGTCCTGTTCTACCTGATGTTACATGCTGCTCCAGTGTATGGTACTCTATCAGCTTACATGTTTGTAGGGCCAAACACACATGTCCAATACCACAGACAGGCATCGGACAACACTGTGTAGTGACCCAGTATATGTAGGGTTAGTGTGTGAGTGTCACATATGAGGATGGTGTTGATCAGGCAGTCCATATACTGTAATATTAAGCTAGCGTACCATATGTGGCTGTGGCTGTATTCACATTGGTTGTGTGTATGCACTTTCACCCAGGTGTTTGTTACTCTGTGCTGTGACATGCCTGTAGAGCCTGCTATATTTGCAGGTACATGTGTATTCCCCCATAACAAATGTAGGCCAGTGTTGTGGCAGTCTGCTTGTAGTTTGCACAGTGCTTTGTTACATGCCTAGCAGCTTAGTGTACTTACCCCGTGTGATGTTATGTCCAGATATTTGCCAGATGTACTGCTGCCAGGCCACGATAACTGTCATGTATATCTGACAAAGCAGTGAGATGCTGTACAGATGTATGTCACTAACTAGTTGGAAGTATGTGGCCATGTGACCTCTGCACCAGTGGTTATTATGTGTCAGGACTGACAGGAGTATGTGAATGCATAACTTATGTGGGCATATGTATCCCAGTATTTACATGATGTACCCATCTACATGGTTGTTAACATCCACATTGTCAGGCTTGGTCCACATGACTTGCAGTAAGGGGTTCTATGTATACATCTGGACTGACCAGAGTGTATCAGACTGTCCACATTTATTGGCTTTATCTCTGCTGTAGTCCACAGAATCATTACTGTGCTAGCAGCGGTACTGTACTATGATGTCCTTTGGATGTCTGTCAGTAGCCAATGGTGCACATGTTAAAAGCAGATGTGACCTCCCACACACATGTCTGTTAAGACAACCCCTATTACAGTAGCAACAGTCTACATATATACCCGCAATACATACCTGACATCCCCTTGCACTAAGAGGTTGGGACTATTGGGTCTGAGGTAGGACTCCACTCCATGTTCAGGACATATGGTGAACATATATGTACATATAATTATCCATATATCGATATGTATGTATATATATATATATGTATATATATATATATATATATATATATATATACACACACACACACACACACACACACACACACACACACACACACACACACTCATATATACATTTATTTATTTATTTATTGACATTTGTTAACCGGGTTTGTCCAACTGGGCTTGTGGCCTATTTTCAGTGGAGACCCAAGGTGAAAAGCTCCAATAGTAAATTTTAAACAAGTATAATTTTAAACAATATTGATATAATAGCAGTTATAGCAAAAAGATTCACATATGTTGGGTTATGTGCATAAAGTTAAAGTTGCATTAAAAAGAAGCTAAGTAAAAATGTTACATTGATATAGTTCAATGGGTCAACAATAAAATATTTTTGTTTGTATAAAATTATGGAAATGCATAGTAGACACATTGGAGAGCGAGGTGTAATGAGGTACTAAGTATGGTCCTTTTGAGGGTACATAAAGGGAAGGAAGACTTGGTAGGGTCATGGCAAGGGCAGGTTCTGGAATTGAGAAAATAAACTTTTAGTTCATTTTTAAAGTGTGAGGTGTGGGAGATTGAACGTAAGTCAAGGGGAAGTTTGTTCCAAGCATGGGCAAGGGAGTGTTTGTAGAGTAGTTTGCCTACTGACCTTTTTGGGTGGTAGATATCAAGTAATTGTTAGTTAGAAGTACAGAGGGTCCAGGATGGGATGTAGATGGAGACTAAGGAAGATAGAGTTGGACAGAAGGAGGGTTTATAAAGAATAGAATGTAGCATATGAAATTGATAAGATAGCAGAAATTGGGGAAGTTCAAACCATTGAATAGAGTTTAAAGAAATGTAGTGGTGTGAGTTATATGGGGAGTTAGTAATGAATCTAGCTATTTTATGGTAAGTCTGTTGGAGTTTGTTTAGAGTGGAGGCCTGGATATTGGTAAGAACTGAGGTGGCGTATAAGAGGGAGGGGAGGAGGAGTGCCTGGCCCAGGGTAAGTCTAGATTCAGGGGTTAGGAATTTTTTGTTCCAATATAGCAGACCTAGTTTCTGTTTTTTTTTTTTTTTATACATTGGAGTATGTGTAGGTTGAACTTTAGTTCGTCATCGATAATGACCTCTAGGAGTTTTGTGTGGGTGTCAGGTTGAATAGTTGTATTGTTAGAAGATGTAATAAAAAAAGGAGGTTTTGTGATGAGAAAGAGAATGGGGAAGGAAAAGTTGTAGTTTGGTCTTTTTGGAATTTAGGATTAATAGGTTGTGAGAGAGCCATTGTTCAGTGGATAGTAGGGCATGTTGGGTTAGTGAGTGTAGTGCAGGAATGTTATTTGAGATGGATATAAGTGTGGAGTTGTCGGCATACTGAATAAGGGAGGATTCTTTGCATGAGGTGTAAAGATCATTGGTGAAGATGTTAAACAAAAGGGGTCCCAAGATGGAGCCTTGGGGAGCACCAGTGGAGATGGGAAGGAAAGGTGAGGAGGATAAGAGCCATTTGACAGATTGTTCCCTGCCAGATAGGTAACTATTAAACCAGGCAAGTGCAGAGGGGGATAGGTGGAGATTTGCGAGTTTGGATAGTAGTAGAGGATGAGAGACAGTATCGAAGGCTTTGGAGAGATCTAGGAAGAGACAGGAAATGAGTTTATTGTTGTCTAGGGCCTCTGCAATGATATGAGTGAATGAGAGGAGGGCAGTGGTGGTGCTATGGTGAGGATGAAATCCATGTTGGGTAGGGGTAAGTAAGTGGTGTGTGTGAGGAGGTGATTGAAAAGCTGTGAGTGAATACATTTTTCTAATATCCTGGAGAGGTAGGACAGAATGGCAATGGGTCGGTAGTTTGAGGAGTCAGTGGAGTTTCCACCTTTATGAAGAGGGATAGTGAAGAAAGATTTCCAAAGGGTGGGGACAGTTGATTCCAGAACAGATCGATTAATTAGTATAGATATAGGATAGCAAATTGAGCCAGCAGCAAGTTTGAGGAATGTAGGAGATAGATTGTCAGTGGAAGTAGAGCAAGGTTTTAGCTTGAGTAGTAGAGATTTGATGTAAGTAATGGGAACTGGCTCAAAAGAAAACAAAGTTGTGTTAGTGGGACTTGGAGGGGTGGGTGTCAAAATAGAGTTTGGCTTAGAGGTTACCAGATTTTGGATGGAAGAGATAAAGTGTTTATTCAGGAGGGTAGCTGTTTCCTGAGTGGAAGAGTTAGGGTATGGGGAGGGATTAGAGAGCTTTCCAGGAGAGAGGATGTTGTTGTCAGTTGACCAAAATTTTCAAGGATTGGCTTTGTTGTTAAGTTGAGCAGAGCTATAGTATAACTTTTTGTCATTAGTTGTATGTTTTTTTGCAAGGTTCCTCAGTTGCCTGTATTTTTGAAGAAAATGTGGTTGTTTAGTTTTAGTCCAGGTTTTCCAAGTACGATATCTTTGTTTCATAAGGGACCAAGTCTCTTTGGAGAGCCAGGGAGCATGATTTGATTTTACTCTGATCTTCCTAGAGGGAGCCAAGGAGTTTAGAGTATTCATGAAGATGCTATTGAAAGTGCTTACAGCATCATTTAGGGGGAGGTGTTTTAGGATGGACCAATCTATGTTGTGGAGAATGGAGTTAAATTGGGATGAATTGAAAGTTGATAGGTTTTTGACAGTCTTTGATAATGTGGGGTTTAGGAATATGGGAGTAGTGTCTTAAGATGGTAGTAGGGAGATGATCACTGAGGGAGTCAGGTAAGGTGGTGAGATTGTAGTATTGGTGGGAGGAATTGGTAAGGATCCAGTCTATGATGGAGCTGGAAGTGGAATTTTTATGAAAGCGAGTGGGAGATGTTATAAGTTGGAGGAAGCCTTGTAGGTGGCTACTGAATTGGGGGGAGTCAGTTGTGAGTTTGGACCAATCAATGTTGACATCACCAAGGATAAGTGTTTCATATGGCATGTTGTGGGAGAACCAGGATAGGATGTTTTCAAGAATGGGCAGATTGTTACCAGGAGGAAGGTAGATAGAGTCAATTGCAAGTTTTTTGTGGGGATTCATATGGCAGTTAAGGATGATGATTTCAGCTGGGAGGAAGTCAGGAATTGGGGAAGGGTATGGTGAGAGGTTAAGGTTGTTTGAGTAGAGGATGTCCATGCCACTACCTTTTTTATAGGTCTATCAGATTGGAAGATATTATAATCTGGTGGGAGTATTTCACTATTTGAGATTTGTGGCTTAAACCAGGTTTCAGATAGGGAGAGGATGTGAGGGATATTGAGAGCTATCCATGAGTGCAGTTCAGTGACTTTATTTGCTAGACTCTGAATATTAAGTATTTGGATGGAGATGATTGTTGTGACTGAGGTTGGTGACTGTTAGATGAGTAAGATGGGGGTAGTGTAGAGGTAGTTTTGGGGAGAGAAGAGGGGCCAGGGTTGGGATGGATATCTCCAGAACAAAGTAGATTTTTAGTGAGGAGAGAGTGTGTAGTAGATGCTAGATGGAGTTTGTATAGTTTTGACTTAGCTTTGTGGAAAGGTTTAAAAACCTGTATTATGGATAGTTTATATAGACTTGAGGTAGAGGTAGTAAAGACATTAGGGGAGATAGTAAAAGATGAAGTAGTTAGATATATGTTGTATGAGTGAGATGTTGGTGAACATAGGAGTGGGTCAGAGAAATTGGAGTGGTAAGAGGTCGAGATAGGGAGAATAAGGAGTAGTGCAGAAGATATTCAAAAATAATACATGTTTGAATAAAATATGGTCAGATAGAGTAGGTAGAGACAGTGGTATAGAGTAAGTGGTGTTGACAAGATTGACAGATTAGTAAGGTGGTTGTGGCAATAGGCAGGAAGTGGAATTGTAGTGGCTAGTGGGACAGGAAGCGGAGGGATAGTTAATTATAAAGGTAATTGTAATGGGGTGTGTGGGAATGGGGGTAGGGTAGGGGAGTGAAGTGAGCCCGAGAGTAGCGAGGGTGAACAGAGCTGAGCTAACACCCTGGTCAAGATGAAGTCATAGAAACAATCAGAAAAGGATAGTGAAAAACTAGCTTGAGAGACAAGGATATAAAGTTTCTAAAGGTATAGTCACCAGAAATAAAATAAAAATAAATAAAATATCAGCAGAAGTAAGCTTACAAAAGGACACTAGCCTCAAGCTATACAAGTAGATTTACTTGATGCAAACCCAGTGCTGCATGGTTAAAATAAGCTACACTAGAGAGGGGCTTTGGAGGGGGAGAGAGAGAGAAGTATTACTAGTAGCTAAAAGCAGGGCAAAAAAAAACCAATATGTAAGAGTCTGAAGACAGTAAAATAGGGCAGGTGCACTAGAAAAGGCAGTTATGAGTGAGGCTAGAAATGAATTCAGGGAAGGGTAAAGTACAGAACAGGAGAATATACACAGAAACAATATAAGGATAGTGGGTAACCAAAGAGAAAGGATAGGAGCTGCTGGCGTCTGCTTTTCGTGGTGACTAGCAAAAAAAAACACTGCAAATTCTTGTTGGCCTTATAAAGTCTAGCATTAATTAAAAGATTAACTCATGTAGTAGTTATTTATTGGGACGCATACTCCAGTGGTATTATTTTAAGCTTAAAATGGTGGCTTCCGGACCGATGGTTAGAGTTGCAGGGTATCTGTTAAGGTCTTCAAACCTGTGTTGCCTGTACTGTGGCCAGGAGAAAACTGCAGGGAAAAATCCACTAGGATTCAGTGGTATTATTTTAAGCTTAAAATGGTGGCTTCCGACTGATGGTTAGAGTTGCAGGGTATCTGTTAAAATCCTCAAACCTGTGTTGCCTGTACTGTGGCCAGGAGAAAACCGCAGGGAAAAATCCACATATCGACAAACATATATGGCTATATATATATATATATATATATATATATATATATATATATATATATATATAGATATATACAGCAATATATATCTACACATATACAGATATAGATACATATGAATATATACTTATGGATATCTACATATATATTGACAGTAATAGGTATATCAGAATAGATATGTATGCACATATAGTTATAGATATCTATACACACACATATATATATATATATATATATATATACATAAATAGGCATATATGCACATAGGATTGGGCGGCACAGTGGTGCAGCGGTTAACGTTGTCGCCTCACAGCAAGAGGTTCTCCGGTTCGATTCTCGGCTGGGGTGCCTTCTGTGTGGAGTTTGCATGTTCTCCCTGTGTTCGCGTGGGTTTCCTCCGGGTACTCCGGTTTCCTCCCACATTCCAAAGACATGCATCTGGAGCATTTCTCCCCAGGCCTCCGCTGAAAACAGGCTCTGTGGAACCTAGTCGGACTCTCCCGGTCAACAAATGATAAATAAATAAATATAAATTAAAAAAAAAATAATAATATATATATATATATATATATATATATATATATATATATATATACATATATATATACATACAAAGAGATCTACACATGGCCATATATATGATGCACTATACAGATGTGCATACAGACATATGTATGAATATACACATGTATGTACATATAGACATATGTCAGCATACATAATTGTATATATTCATAGTCCTGTCATGTGTAAACATCACGGTTGTGAATACCTTCCAAGATGTATCTCACCGTATGTATCTGATATGTGTACATTATGATAAAACAACATATGTGATGCAACCATCATATTAATAACAAGTACTACACGATTGAGGAAGTAAAGGCAATTGTTCAATACTAATCAATATGTGTATTGACAAATATATTGGAAAAACAACTGCTGTCATTACAGTGGTCATGGTGTAGTGGTTAAAGTGTTGTGACTATAGTGTACAGAGTCCTGGGTTCAAGGGCTGATCATTTTTTTGCTGGGCAAAACAAGGTCTGTTGGATACAGACTGGTTAAGGCAGTTTTGAGCAGCTTTAAGTGTGTTTGCCTGGGTTTGCGTGAAGCTAAGCGGTGCTAAGCTACAGATAACAGTACGGGCACTTACACAGTGTAGGCTTCGCTCACCAGTGCGCAAATCAGCTATGCTGTTATATTAGAGCAATGTTGATACCTGCAAAGCATGGCTTAGCCCTGGTAACCAGTTCTCACCACCCAGTCCGATAACATAGCAGGGTAATGAGATCTGTAATAAGTGTATGTAATGCCATGTACAATACATTCGCCTATGTGCTGTCATTACAGTAGCAAAGGGTGTGAGTATCATGTCTGGGACACACAAATATATGAGGCCTGTACAACACTGGTATCCATGTGAATGTGTTACATACAGGGGTGGTAGCCCAGGGTACATGCTGACACACTGGCATGTAGTGTATCATGGCAGTACTACTGTTGACAGTGCTTTCCCAGGCAAGAGTAGAGTGCTAAATGTAGTACTGACAACAGGCACACCTGCAGGCATAGCTGGACTGTGAGGCCTCCTTGTTGTGTCCCTGGTGTGTGAGCTGTGTCACAGTGTATATCCCCTACTGGATAATGATCCGACAAGTGGAATGTAACTGTAGACTACCATCTGTATAGCACATGTTAGTGAGGGCTTCCAACATGTAGTTATGGCAATCATATTGTCAAATGTCTATCTGTCAACACATTCATCCTACTGTATAGCTACTTGCCAAGCTTATGACTGTCAGTCCCTGTACAGATGTGCAGATGGCAGGTATCCAGCTGGGATATGTACAGGCAAGCTATGCTTGATTGACACTGACATGTCTGCCCAGCTGTGTAAGAACTGGCACATATAGAAGACAACACCCTGTAGGCACCACATGCCAAAGGTACCTCCACTACACTACCACAGTCATCAGAACATGCTTGGGTACACATTTCCATCACAGACACTAACCATGTGTTGTAATAAATGTTGCATGCATGTCAACTTGATCACCTCAGTGGCCATGTGCAGGAGGCACCCAGAGGATTGGCTGATACATGTTACTCTCACCCTGGGGGTCATCACAGTGGTGTGTGTCGATAGATTGTTTGCTGCCACATGGCATGTGGTAGGATACCATTGTACACACATGGCCTACACAATTCATATATCCATGGACAATAGCTAGGTACACAGCTATGACCACATGCAGTGATGCACCCCAGTACTGACACATGTGTATGTGTGCATTACTGAGAATAGCAGTGTCTGTGTGTTAGCAGACCTGTACTTGGGAATTCCATGAAGGCCTTCATAACCACCGCAACACCCATTGCCATAGTCAGTTGTGGCTGCTGCTGTATGGGACATTACATGTACACTGTTATGCTCCTTTCCCTACCGGCTACACAACTCTTGCAGTACCAGCACAACAGTGTTGTACAAATGGGTCGATAGGCATGGGATACCCACTGCATTCTGCCAAGTGTGTGTATGTGTGCATGTCTGTATATCTGTAGGGTACAGCATTCTGAGGACACATACTCCTATTAAAATATCCATTGCCACACAGTAGTACAGATATTGTTGCTGCTGCCCGTAGGTGACGCATGAGAATGCACCACCCTGCTATGCCTGTGGCATGTGCATTAAATGCATATCCCTGTAGTACCACTGTTGGGATATACAATGGGATGTATCACCAATGTGTGATGGTGGGTATGTCAGAGTGCCATCATGGGTTTCAGGGAGTACAATATACATTGGGGGATGTGGGTGCTGTGTACACTGTCTTTACACCAAGGTCCACCTGGTATATGTCCCATGTACCATTTTATAGTGACCACTGTCACCATCAACCATACAGGTAACTGATACCACAATCCAGCCCAGTTATGCATGTGCTGAGTGCCGCCTGCCTGTAACACATTGGACACATGGTCAAGTTAGTTAGCAGCAATAGGCTCAGGTCTCTCAAATGTGTGCCTGCCTGTTATGTGTCTGTTACTGTGTATATGAAGGTATGTCACACTATGTCTTGTCCATATACACCCATTACATCTCCCATTAGCATACTGTACATGTCTGGGGATGTTCTGCATGTAACATGTAACCTGGAACACACCTCACCCTAAACGCTGTGTGGTGTGTGCAATGAAAGCCACACACTTCAATAGCACTACATACCTAGGTAGGGTTCTAGTCCCAGTGTTGCCAAGTAAGAGTATGTGTGTATGTGGATGGGTCTACATCAGGTTGCAGATTATACATGTCCCAGTGGGTCACCTGTTCATGTGGCACAGGCAATAACTGTTATACAAACCTGTGACATGTGTTCAACTGTACCCCAGATATGTCACAGCCATGGTGTCACCACAGTGCCATATCCCTTGTGGAATATGACTGCAGACCATCCTCCTGCTGACACATTTACAACTACAACACAAATGGATAACATTATGGTGACTACAATCAACCAGTGTTACTAACAGCTATAATGCATCATTACTGGATGGCTAAACTACCTGACATGTATGCATTAAACTTTACTCCTGACATGTTACACTGCAAGTACTTTGGTACACTGTAGTACAGTCACCGTGTGCATCAGAACCACATATTAGCCTGTTCCTGCATCGATGTTATGGATGACAGGGATGTAACACAGGTATCATCATATGCACAGGATGTGTTGTTGGTTTGCCAGAGGCCGAGGGTGGGCCATACATTTGACACCATGTGTGTGGGTGAGGGGTGTAATGAGGTGAACTGGGTGTGGTGATGTGGTGTGTGTCGGTATGGGGTTGCCCTAGGTGTGTTCGTATAGTGTGTGGGCATGCATGAACACAGTTCTGCTATGTGGCTGCCCTACAGGTGTTTATGGACAGCTGTAGGCCATACCTGGCAGGGTGTGCAGTTCACTGCCTCTGGCCACAGACACATGGACTGTGCCTGCCAGGGGTTCCATGGGCACGTGCAGGTACAGGCATCAATGTGCTACTCTCCCCTGATGATGACAGATGTCCGCTGGAATCAGGTCCCTCCTGGGACTGGCCAGGACCACGTGCTTGTGGCCTGCTGTGGTGTGGCAATTATTACTGTGGACAGCACCCCCATAGTGCTGGAGCTGGTACTGCCACTATAGAGCCCCTTGGTGTCCAAGCACATCCACGTTGACTGCCAGCTGTTGGTGTTGCTGGCCTATGTCCACGCAGCCATCACTGCACTCCCACCACATGTTCAAGCACGGACAAACCACGGTCGATGAGTGCCATCATCTCACCAGACCATCTATCCATGAGCTTGGTATAAGCACGGATGACACCAGACAGCTCATGGAAGTTGTTACTTGCTGATGTGAGATAAGCCCTTTGCAGCCTCAGGCCCTGCCTGGTGTAATGTTCCATACATGCCTGTGCCACCATGACAGCCTAAAACATCTGCCTGGTGGTACCAGTTGTGGTGTGCCTGCCAGAGTCATGATGACCAGCTGCCCTACCATGCACACCCTGGGACATCTGCCTATGTGGTGCCCTGCCAGACATCTGGCTATGCCTGCTGTGACTAGACACAGTAGGCATGGTTACCACACTCTCCTATGCACTGCCACTAAATGCCAGCTGTCCCTTCGCAATGGCCACTGGTGATGGGGTATGTATAGGCACTGAAACTGTGTGCAGGGTTGGGGTGGCTAAAAAGGGGATGTCAAATGATGGTGCTGTTTCAGCCCCTGGAAACCCCACCTGTACCTCAACAGTACTATCATCATCTTCGGTGTCTGTATGGACACCAACATCAGATTGCATGCAGGAGGGACCCTGGCCCACATTGCCACCTATGTGGGAAAACAAGAAACGCACTTTAAGACCTGTACAACATTGCATAACAGTACACACACACACACACACACACACACACACACACACACACACACACACACACACACACCACCTTAATATCTACCTGTCCCTGTCCGTGACTTTACACAGTCCCACGTTTATTCCCATGTGTTCTCCATCCTGCATAACACTTGGTAACATACGCTCATTAATACATAAAGCATATCCCAGCTGCTCGGGTCAATGAAGGCAGTCCACAAAATATAATACCACCAATAATTCCAAACACGACTCAGGAAATGACTCCAAGTGAAATGAAATGAATAATTTTATTCCAAAACACGAACAGGACACAAAAACCAGATTGAGCGCTTTCGTCTCCACACCGGAGACCTCCTCAGAATCAACATTAAAAATTAAAAATTTGGCAGCACTTTTGTACCACTACCAGCACACTAACCTACATCAATAAAACAATTAAACAATTGTTTAATTACTACAATTCCTTAAAGGTTTATACAGACTGGTACCATATTGGAACATCACTTACTAGATACCTCACAAATAAATATCTATTACTGCTTAGCATTGTCAAATAATGTCTAAATATAAATAAGTAAATAAATAAGTGTATATGTAACCCTATAAGTATTAATATATATACAAAATTAATAAACTAATAAATATTTAAAAACTAATATGAACATAGTAATTATAATATATGATATATATATATACTAGTGTAAAATCTATGAAAAATCTGTAAAAATCTATAAAAATTATAAAATCTATTTGTAATATTTATTTATTTATTATTTAGTATCTATTGTAGTAATTAAACAATTGTTTAATTGTTTTATTGATGTCAATTAGTGTGCTGGTAGTGGTATAAAAGTACTGCCAAATTTTTAATTTTTAATGTTGATTCTGAGGAGGTCTCCGATGTGGAGACGAAAGCGCTCAATCTGGTTTTTGTGTCTTGCTCGTGTTTTGGAATAAAATTATTCATTTCATTTAGCTTGGAGTCATTTCCTGAGTCGTGTTTGGAATTATTGGTGGTATTATATTTTGTGGACTGCCTTCATTGACCCGAGCAGCTGGGATATGTTTTAAGTGTTCATTTTTAGTTCTTTCGTTTGGTTCCTGGTTTTTGCCAGCTGTCGGATTCGAGGGGTCCTTGGATGTTGGATGTTGGACTTTATTACCACCGTTCCTTGGTTCAATTTATGTGTTTAATTTATGTACTTTACTGGTCGGAATACAGTCTGTAGATATCCTAACCTGAGTGGACTACATGACTGTAAAGATATGTGACTGCATTATTTAGGTTGTATTAGCGGTATTCCATTTATTTATAAGAGCTACAATTATTTAACCTTTTTACGATGGCCGATAGTAGCTCTCTGTTGAGTGAACTTATCAAAGTTATCCAAAGTCACTCTCAAATTAGTAATACACCATCTGAGACAGCCAATGATATCCCGTGTGGCCAGAATAGTCCCAGGGGTTTAGGAGACGTGGCAATGACGTCAGACGCTGAGGACGACAACAATATGGTGAGGATGAGATCCATGCGAGTGAATGAATGTATGGCGGGTTCTTTGGACAGCCTGAACAGAACTGGACACAACGATCATATTTTCCATAAGGGGAATGATTTTTCTAAATATCGTAATATGGATTTTAATAGTTGGTTAAACAGCTTGTTTAATAATTCTACCAAGGCAGCAGACCCTGTTCTAAGAAGCAATACGACTTATAAATTGAAATGTAAGACTTTTAAAACATTGCTTACTAGATATAGAGGTCTTGTAGTAGAAACCTGGTACTTTAACAAATGCCTTCAGGATAGTATTGTCCCGAAGGGGCTTCGGATAACAAAATTTCCTAGTAATATTAATTATGAAGCCGACAATGAACTGTTTAAAAATATTAGTAATATTTTTAATGATTGTGGTCTGTCTATTATTAGAGTGCTTATGAAAAACAATGAAAATAAAATGGAGTCAAATAAGATAGAAATAGATAAATTGTATAAAGAAATTTCTGATGACTTACTGTTTTCAATAGAAGAATGTAAGACTGTATATTTTAGAACTATACAGGATGTAGACAGTACAACATCACGTAATTATAACAGAAAAATATCTAAGCTTAAAAGGGATTTGAACGAGTATCATTCTGGTGTAGCCTATACAATTAATAGCAATTATCACAAATCACATTACAAGAAGAGACTACATTACCAATCTTACTCGACTAGTACATGGAATGCTGACACATTTAGGCGTGAGGAGCAAGGTGAGCATGCTGAAGCATACAGCAACCATTATCCTGGGGGTGATTTTGGGGAAAACATTAATCATTACCAGGATGACTGCAACAAGGATAATAACATCCCTTTAGAAGAGTTAGGCCCCAGGAGATCAGAAAGAATAAAGAATAAAGAACAGAGTACCCCAACAGCAATCTTATGCTCAGACAGTGGGGGACTATCGGTTCAACAGGAGGAGCGTGTACTAACAGAATGTGGGAACACTGCTGTTGCTCCCAATAGTTTTCTTTTGGAAAATATACACAGTGAGAATGAAGGGACTTCCATTATACATTCCTTGGATAATTTCAACATTTTTAATTATACTGATATAGTGATCAATGAGACTTTTTTTAAATTGTTTACAAAAGGGTTTACTTTTGTGCCACAAAAGATACCTACTATGGATAATATTCTACTGGATGTCAAATTATTTACAAGGAAGCTGAATTTTTCAGTTATTTTTAAAGAGGGGGGATTTTATAAAGGACAAGGGAATTTACAAAGAAGAAGTATTTACAATCCGTCACTGCAACATGACATTTTGAGTTTTGAGAATGTTCTTACCAATCAAATTAGAACTAATTATTTTCAGAACTATAGGAGACAAGGTAGTAACCTAACAGAGGAGGAAAACCAGCTTATTAATGAACTTAGAAGTAATGGTAAAATTAGAGTGATGAAACCCAACAAGGGTGGGGGTATGGTCCTGATGGACCAGTGGGATTATACCAGGAAAATGTTGGATATTTTAAACAACAGTAACAGTTACACGGTTACTTCTAAGAATGAAATAAACATTTCATATCAGAAAATTGATTATTTTTTGGATGACAATTTGTTACAGGGGCTTATTGACAGAGAGCTTCATGACTTTTTGAAAGATACGAAGCCTGTGATTCCTACAATTTTTGGTATACCCAAAACACATAAAAGCATATATGATCCTCCTATGAGGCCAATTGTATTATCACATGGTTCTAAGACACAACATCTGGCAATATACATAGACACGAAATTAAAAGGCTATAATTTGAAATATCAACATATTTTAATTGATTCATGGGGTTTTTTGAAGAAGATTAAAAAGTGACCTATGATGATAGAGCCACTTTTATTACTTATTTATGGCTATACCCCACTTTATTGGATTGGACTGGTTTGAAAAAATACTTGCTGAAATGGACTTTTTACTACCAGATGAATTTAGGATTATATTAGAAAACATGGAATTGGTACTCAAGAACAACTATATATTTTTTCGGGGTGATTATTACCACCAAGTTGAAGGTGTAGCTATGGGGGCAACATGTGCCCCCATACACGCCAATATTATTATGCTTTACTGGGAGAGAAATTATGTGTTTGTATCTGAATATTTTCAACACATTAATAGTTATTATAGATTTTTGGACGACATATTTATTTTATGGACAGGTCCAGAACATACTATTAGTGAATTTATTAATTATATTAACCAAAGTACCTCATTTCTTAAATTTACGCATTAAATTAATCAAGAAGTAATGCACTATCTTGATGTACAAATATTTAAAGACAAGTTAGAAAAAAGGTATAAGTCCATCATCTATCGGAAAAAGAACTTTTCCAATGCATACCTCCATTTTGAGAGTGATCATCCCATGCAACTAAAAAAGAATGTTGTGAAGGGACAGATGATTCGGATTTCTAGGATGACAACAGAACACGATACATTTTTGAAGGAGTTAGGCACGCTGGAAAATATGTTTTATGAAAGGGGGTACCCACATGTATTAATTGATAATATAACAAAGTTTGTGGTGGAGAGAAGGGATACTAAATATACCCCGTTGCTTGGACTTGATAATAATTTGGAGGAAAATATATATATTAACAATATGGAAATGAGTGGTAATACGAACACTGGAAATACTATGACCATCCCATATATGACAATAACTTATTTTAAAAATATGGGGTGGCTTAAGAAATGTATTAACGACACATGGGACATGTTTAGGTCCATACCCACAAGAGTGACAGCGTTTCAAAATAAATTAACCTACAGTTATAGGAGAAATGAAAACTTGAAAAACATCTTGGAAAAGTGTAAAGAAAGTTATTTTGATAAAAGGGATAGTAATACAAGCAACAAAAGGGGTATGTTTCGATGTGGTAGATGTCCCCAATGTCCCTTTATTGCTGGAGAGAAGTCATTGAAACTTCCTAGTTTGAGAACAATTTTAAAAGCTAAGGTATACAGTAGTTGTTATACCAAGGGGGTAGTATATGTAGCTTATTGCAAATTCTGTTGGTGTTACTACATAGGAAAAACAGAAAGACATTTAAGGAGACGGATATATGAACATATAAGGGATATAAACTGTAAAAATGAGAACAATGCACTTTATAGAGATTTGCTTGTATGCCCAAATGCTAATTCTAAGTTCTGGGTTCTGGAAATAGTGGAACCCCTAGATAGAGGTGGTGATTGGGAAACAAGACTTGCATATAGGGAGATGGTATGGCAACTAAAACTAGATGCATGTGGTGGCAAGGGTCTTAATGATAATATATCTATATTACCAGCCTTAAAATTATTGGCACTTGACCCAAAAAAGCATACAAAGGTAGATAAAACAAGGTTCACATTCATACATACTGATTTACGGCATTACATTTTTACATTCATATTTTTATGACAAGATTTTATAATTTTTATAGATTTTTACAGATTTTTCATAGATTTTACACTATTATATATATCATATATTATAATTACTATGTTCATATTAGTTTTTAAATATTTATTAATTTATTAATTTTGTATATATATTAATACTTATAGGGTTACATATACACTTATTTATTTACTTATTTATATTTAGACATTATTTGATAATGCCAAGCAGTAATAGATATTTATTCGTGAGGTATCTAGTAAGTGATGTTCCAATATGGTACTAGTCTGTATACATCTTTAAGGAATTGTAGTAATTAAACAATTGTTTAATTGTTTTATTGATGTCAATTAGTGTGCTGGTAGTGGTATAAAAGTGCTGCCAAATTTTTAATTTTTAATGTTGATTCTGAGGAGGTCTCTGGTGTGGAGACGAAAGCGCTCCTGTTCGTGTTTTCGTGTTTTGGAATAACATTATTCATTTCATTTCGTTTGGAGTCATTTCCTGAGTCGTGTTTGGAATTATTGGTGGTATTATATTTTGAGGACTGCCTTCATTGACCCGAGCAGCTGGGATATGCTTTAAGTGTTCATTTTTAGTTCTTTTGTTTGATACGCTCATTAATACCACTCATTAACGTATCATTCCTCTAAATGTCTAGACAAGTGATCAGAACAAAAGACCTGTTACTCCATTACCTCCCTGACCTAAGTGGAGTGGTTTTACATGGCCTCACTGCTGTCATTCAGTGTTCACCCTGTGTATGTCCAGACATCATGAGCATGGCCCCTATATGTGAGGGGCTACTATGTTCACTCCATAATATCACGCACTGGAGTGCCATGTGTAAGTATTGCTCATAACATGCCAGATATGCTGCTCAATCAACCTATCATGTGACAACTGTAATATATGGATACACTCCCTGGTGTTGCCTAGTAATTCCCCAATGCATCTGTAGTGCTGCATATGTGGGTTGTCAGTCACGTCTCTGCTGAATGCGATATTAAGGGTATACCTGGTGTCTACCTTCCCTCCCAATGCAGGCTCCATGCTACAGGCCTTATTATACTATAAGCTGTCCTGTGATTACATACATGACAAGTATTCCTGGTGTGTCATGTGTCAGTCCATGTCCATGTACTGCACGATCCCAAAGGGAAGTACTATTGTATGAATAACCCCACAATCACACATGTGCATACATGGACACCCACACAAACACACACACACATGCACACATGCATCCTACATGCATCAACCTCCCTCCACTTCACCGGAGTGATCCTACAGAGAAAATAACCACCCACCGACACACACACACACATACAGGTGAGGTTGCACAATGATAGTACACACAGTCCTCCTATTACCCATCTGTCAACATGCATAACATATGGTACACAACAGCATGCAGTGCAGCTATAGTCAATCCATGCTAGCAACAGTATACATGTGTGATGCATGTGCTGTTTTAGTAGGTGATGCCCCTTCCCCTGGATACCACTGCACCCATGTACACAGTATTGCTGTGCACTTGTTCTGCACCCTGCCATGTACTGTGCACCAAACCTCACAGGTGTACAACCCATTGATGATTGTGTAGTACTGTATCAGTTATGTCAGCTGTAATGCTCACAGCCCTTATGTTTTTCAGCAACACATACCTGGGATGACATGCGGACAAATGTCATTTGTGAATGCCCAATGTCTGGTTTACAGATCTCAACACCAGTAAACAATGTATGACCCATCCAATACTATTACACTGACAACCATCAGAGCATACTGTGGCTATGGGGGGTGTACACACCCTTATTGATATGACGCACCCATCCTTGATCTGCCATGGGACCACATCACCACATATCTTAACAGTACATGAGCCCGATATGTGAAATATGTCCTGTACATTCACAAGGAGTGTCTACAGAATGTGTTATATGTGCAAATGCTGACCACGATGCATACACTCTGTGTGTGCATATGTGTGCACACCCTTATCATGACGGTTTGTTGCACCTATTGTTATCTGTACTACAGCAGTCACTACTCCTGGCAGGGGTATACTAGCATGGGCCATCTGCATTTGCCAGTGTATGTTCAGTCTGGCCTACACATGTCCCCCAAATCTGCATGATTGCAAGGTCTACTCATGTGCACATCTCTTGGTGTTCACACACTGCCATCACTATTGCTGTGGGGGTAGGGTTACATCTGCCACAGTTCCTGAACCTGACCATGTGCAGATACTGCCATTCATAGCATCCTTAGGATCCCTGCTGCAGTGCACTGTGGTGTCATGCTGACACCCCCTCCCCACCTTCAGTCTTTTTGCAGATGCTTGACAGGTAAGGCCTACATGTGTGTTGGTTTGCAGTGTCACATACACTGAACACCACATGTTACAGCCTAGTCCTGGCTGATAATGTGGACCACAATAATATGTTATGCCATAGTGTAACTCTGTAACAGTTGCCATTGTACTGCTGGTATATACACTGTTGTTGCACTGTATACGGGTGATGTTTCACACATGTACCTACTGTAGGCCATGTCTCCCACCATAATGTTACTCCCTGTGGACACATTCTGCAACAACAGGATGTTAGTTATCTTGCAGGTGTCTGACATTCCCTTCCAATACTCCATCATGGTCACCACTGTGATGCCATGCATTTAACAGCAACAATATGTGCACATGTACAGCATGCATTCTGGGTAGGTGTGTTAGATTTGTGCATGAAATATACCATAACCATTACATGCCCGGTGCATTGGCAAGCATCAACATAAACCATACTCACCAGCTACAGGCTGCTGCCTTGGTGATATATCGGAGGGACGTACATAACAGGGTGAGAGATGCAAAGTTAGTGGCATTGCTAAAGGGTGGGTGCAGCATTACAGTACATCAAAAGTACATGTCCATAATACTACCACCTATGCACATCTGTTTATTACTACTATGCAGCAACAAACTATATATGACATGTCAGATATGCATGATCTACCTGTACAGATGTGGATGCATATGCAACAGTGGTCTACTGATGTGCCCTGTGGCCTTACCTGCATGCTTCTCTGCCGGTGTGTGGGTAGCATCCACCTCCACAGTGGTGTCTGGCAGTTGTTGGCTGTGCAGACAGGCAGGTGCCACGAGGCTGGCGCGAAGCTCCTCAACACGTGTCCAGGGAGATGGATGGCATGGCCCCCTCCTGTTGTGAGATGATCCCTCCCGGACTGCAGCAGGATGCCGACAGGCATTGCGAAGCAGGTCAGAACAATGATGCCGGATCTGCTCATAACTGCGGTTGTGCAGTCCAACATCACTGACCCTGTGGACTAGGTCATTCCATAGGGCGGTCTGCTCCTGCTGCTCATGGGCTGCCCAGCCAAACAAGACAGGGTAGTGCTGGATTAGGTAGTTTAGCACTATTTCATTCTCAGCAGTTGAGTAAGCAGGGAGCTATCCATGTGACATCTTGCCTGAATCCATAAAGATGGAAACAGCTCTGAGCAACTCATATAGCAAGGTTACCACAGTTCTTAATACACATCTCTGTCACCCCACACCATATCAGGACAACAAACTGTACACACAGCTACAGCTTACCTACTAGTGGGACAGATATTGCATTGTACCACACTTTGTGCTATGTGTTTGTAGCCATGATCCCTGTGTGGACACTATCATTGCTGGACTGTTATAGACTATTCACCTGCATGCCATTGTCAGGGCCACTTTGGTTCCATATATGCCTGTGGTATGCTTGCTATGTGATTACTGCACATCTGACATTCTGTGTTATTGGGGATATCTATGCATGCTGTTGGACATGTTCTGGGATTGTATAGACTATTACTACCCACATATGTTCTATAACAGTGACACAATAGCATGTTTAGGGAATATTTGCCAGCAGAACCACCTCTCCAAATTCATCTGCCTATGTTACCAGGTCACATCACATGTGGGACCCACCCCGGGGCCTCCTCATGTACTGGTCCAGTACTACCTTCAGGTGGAACCACCTCAGGGGATGTTGCCCCCCCCGCCGGTACACACAGACATGATCTTGTCCCTCAAGGTGAGGTCCAGGGTCTGTTCCATAGCAAGCTCCACAGTCACATGTGGGATGTGGTACATCACCTTGAGGCACCCAGTACACATTCACAGGGTTCACATGCTCCTCCTGCTCAATCAAGGCCAGGCACCTTCGGGACGTGGACTGCTGTTGTGAGTAGCAGTGGGTAGGAGGCATGTTCCCATTGTGTCCATATTGGTGCGCATGGGGCTTCCACATTACAGACCACACACACCATCCAGGGTGTTTACCCTCCACATGTGTCACATACCACCCCTGTAGGCTGTCCTCTATATCTACAAACCTAGACCACCTCCACAAATATACCTGCCATACTTCCCCATATTCCCATTCCCTACTTCACAGACAAGGGCAATTTGCTCCCAACAAGGGGTTCACATGTGACATACCCATCCATGTTGCACACACTGACAGCTGTATATATCTGTGTGTATTGCTATGTGTGCTGTTCCCTCACACATAGCATGCAGCACTGTGGTGGTAATATAGGGGACATGTATTTACATACATATATGTGTGTGTGTGTTTGTATATATGTAGACATGTGCATATATATATATATATATATATGTGTGTGTGTAGATATATATGATGTTGCATATATGTGTTTATATATGTCTACACACACACACACACACACATATATATATATATATATATATATATATATATATACATACCTATATACGGGGTACATTGAGACATCAGATCCACAATCTCAAAACACCTTACTGCACAGTTGCACTGTTCTGTCTTGCTACAACACAGACAGGTGCTACATAATGACACAGCCTAACATTAGGGGGGTATATGTAGGGACAGATTGGAGGTAACCCTATTACACACCTATAACACAGCAGCATTCCGAATGACTGCCTCCGCTCAAACAAAAGTAGTTGTATAGTGGCTCAAAAATGAATCACCACGGCCAGTAGTACAAAAATACATTTATTATAACGAAAAATGTTAAACGCTTTCACTTCCATAGAAGTGAGCTTCATCAAAACATTTGACCAACTGTTACAAATTGTTTAAATAGCATCTTTGGCGCAAAAACATTTGAAATAATTTAAAGTGCAACTACGTTCAAAAAAAACTTTTTCATGTTAGATTTAATACTGACATTCTTACCAACACCACATATAAAATAAAAATATCTATATGTATAAAAAATAATAAATATATCTATATATATGTAAAAAATGAAACACTGTATAAAAACACCTAATACAATTGATTTACAATTTACTATACTAAATCTATACCAAAAATGCTGTTCTATGATAAACAAAATTTAATAAATGAAAATAAATTATCCAATGTCAAGTAAAGGTTTAATAGCTATATGGTCATTCAGACCTGGTGGTGTTGTGGCATCAGTAAGTAACTGCCACCAAATCTCTTTATATGCAAGTGTACTTTTGTAATTACCACCTCTAGGATCTGTGACTACATTTTCCAGTATAGCAAATTTAAAATTATGTTTAACTCCATACTTTTCTATATGTCTATATAAGGCATTATTGATATCCTTCATCCTAATACTATACAGGTGAGAATATATACGTTTCTTAAAATACCTCTCTGTTTTACCTATATAGTACCTTGGACAAGCCTCACATTTTGCCAAATATATGACTAATTTTGAGTTGCAATTACCTTGTTTGAAGCTTAATCTTGTCTTATTAATATTGTCTAAGACTGTTCCTTCTTCTTCATTAATAGCAAAACATTGATTACAAGCTCCACATTTCGAAGTGTGCTTAATAGTGTTAACCATCCCTGTGTCCCTCAAGCCCCTTTCCAGCAAAGATTTGAAGTTGTTTCCCATCTTATATACAAACACTGGCCTAGGGCCCAAAATATCTGTAATTTCCTGATCCACCGTCAAAACATTCCAATTACTTATTAATATGTCTTTTAATTTATTTATATGTGGGCCATATTCTAGGACACAAGCCCTACTATAAACTTTGTTTTTTTTTCACAATTATTGTAGTCAATTTTCCTATTCTCATTTGTATTCCTAGCTCCTAATAATGGGGTATATTTCTTTCCCCATTCACTTATAACATATTCTTTGACATCACTCATCATTTTCATATCATATCCTCTATCTTTAAATAGTTCGGTAATATATCTCATTTCATCTATCATATCTACATATTCAGAAGTCATCCTTACTGCTCTGATGCACTGTCCTTTGAAAATGTTGTACATCAGTTTTTTAGGATGATTGCTGGTGTATTCCAGATAAGAATTAGTAAAAGTGTTTTTTCTATATATTCTGGACTTGAAACCTTCCTCACTATTTGATATAAAAGTATCCAAGTATTCCACTCCTTCTCTACTACTAGTGGATGTAAACTTAAGAAACCCACTGCTGTTGTTAATATATTCCATAAAGATATTCAATGTGTCTTGATCACCTTCCCATAAAATGTATATATCGTCTAAATACCGTGAGTAATATTTGATGTTACCATAATATTCACTCTTGAATACAACTGTTTCCTCCCAATCAAGCATTACCAAATTGGCGAATATGGGGGCACAAGCCACCCCCATAACTACGTCTTTTGTCTGTCTGAATAATTCGCCTTTATAATAAATATAATTATGGTCCAGAACTATAGACATAAGCTCTAACACCAAGCATACCTTGTCCCACTCAAGGTGGCTGTATTTCCTGACACTATTAGTGAAGGCTTCCATTCCTTCTTCTTTGGGAATGCATGAAAATAAATCAATTACGCCAATAGAAGCAAATAATAAACCTTGTTTCCAAATGTCATTCTTTAAAATTCCCACAAATCCTTGACCATATGGGAAACTTTCCCAATATAAATGTTTAAGCATAGTATCAACTACGATGCCTAAAGGGAAGGTTTTGGATTTACTGCCTGATATTATAGGCCTAAAAGGTGGATTGTTTATGTCTTTATGAATTTTTGGTATTCCTACTAACGTGACCAACTTAGGATATTCAACTGTCAAAAAAATTATACGTATCTTCAGTTATCCGTCTATCCAATAAAAATTCTTCAATATGTAAATCTATTCGCCTATAAGCAATGTTTATTTTGTTTAAGGAGACGGTTTCATAGTTCCCAGATGCATGTAAAATGTCATGCATTTTTGAACTATATTCTAAGCTGTCATAAAAGACTACCTCCCCACCCTTATCGGGTTTCATTACCCGTATAGTGTTATTTGTCCTCAGCCCTTTTAAGATGTTATGTTCATCCAAAGATAGATTGTTTCTCAACTTTTTACCTGTGACCTGATTTTGAAACTGATAGATCTGTTGTGTTACTAGTCTATCATACATCTGAACACTAGGATTCATGGCTGGAATAAAATTACTTTTCTTCTTTGGGACATCCTTCATTGCAACTATTTCCTCTTTGTTATCCTTGAATAACAAGGCCAAGTTTAATTTCCTAATAAATAGTTTAAATTCACTTAAACAGTCCACTAACTTGAAACATGTCGTGGGGATATATTTCATTCCCTTAGACAATAAATTGAAATGTGCTTTGTTCAGGGGAATTTGTATGTAATTATATATTTTAAAATGATTATAACAAGAAGTTACACCATCGGTGACTATATCATGATCCACTTTAGGCCCCTCAGTGGGGTCACTGGATGTGTCCACTAATACTCTCTCTCTTCCAGTCCCTTCTAATGGTAAAAATTCTTCTTCCTCCATTTTCTTCTCCTTTTCCAGTCTATATGTCTTCCATGCTTCCATTCCTGATGAAAATTTGAACTGCCCTTGTGATTATCCTGTTCTACAAAATCATAGTTTTTTTTGTAAAAATAAACATCTTGAGATGGTTTGTCCACTTGGTAATTATGATGTTTGTCCTACTTCACAGACAAGGGCAATGTGGTCCCAACAAGGGGTTCACATGACACACCCATCCATATTGCACACACTTGACAGCTGTATATATCTGTGTGTATTGCTATGTGTGCTGTTCCCTCACACATAGCATGCAGCACTGTGGTGGTAATATAGGGGACATGTATTTACATACATATATGTGTGTGTGTCGGAATGGAACCCCCCGCCTCACTGATATACCAGACTCCTATTATACTGTTCCTTATCTCTCTTGATTTTCTTACATTTCCTTTCATATGTTTTTTATTTCTTAAATCAGCTGACTCAACTTGTTTCACATACAACATCTCCCATTGTGAAAATATTAAATCTTTAAGAATAATGTCATTCAACTGCTCAACTTCATTCATGTATCTACATAATTTCTCATCATTACACTTAATCAATAATTTCATGTATTGCATGCCAAAAGAGTCAAATAACTGGTTAAATTCTTTCTTTATGTCACTGGTCAGTTCAATCCCCATATGGGTCTTAAAAAAGCCTAAACCCATGGGTACAATGTTGGTGTTAATACGTTGAGATAAATAAGCATTATCTAATTTAATAGAATTTATAATATTCAATTTTTTCCCCAACAAATAAATTAAATCTTTTAAAGTACCCTTCAATTTGTGAGGGTTAAACTGCTCATTAACATTAGCATCCGTGATATTGTCAAATGCACAATGGTTGTCAAAAAACTTTTTTAAATGAGTTTCCTTATTACTCTCTTGCAAATTAATACCTCCAACATTTTCGTTGTGCATTTTAGAATTTACAGTACCTTTATCACCAATGCCTTTGACATTAGTATTAAAGTAAGTCCGCATATGTTGGGTTTTCTTAGGCTTGGTGCCTGTCCGTTTAGCCTCTTCAGTAAGATTACCAAAAGAAAAATCAAATGTAAAGTCTATGGGTGTGAGCCTGCTGTTACTAGGCTCCGCCTGATTGCGTAACACTGGTAAATCAATCCCTTCCAAACTTGGGTGTGCATGTCTCTGTCCATTGGGAATGTCTGGTGATGAAGTGACCACGATCGATCCATCCCTAGATCCATTTCCCCTATCAACAGGGTCAGATCTATTCAGACAACCAGAAGCAACTGGTCTTTGATTAGAAAAACAACCACTTTTTAAGTTATTAATACCAACATCTTCATTGGCCATGTCACACTCAAACAAATTGCCGGTATTAGCCCCAAACGATGAAAGCAAAGAAAGAAGCTTGCTCACATTGTCCCTGAGCAAGGAAGCTTCCGACTGAAGTTTCCTAATTTCTTCTCTCTTAATGGGCGAGGATGCACAGGATGTGTTGTGTTCAGACTCCATAAAGCCAACTACTTAATCCAAAAGTATAACATTCAGTCCACTCCAAAAAAAAACAAGCACTAGCGGTAAAAGAACATTAAAATCTCCACTCACCCACAACATAGCAACACTCCGAATGACTGCCTAAGCTCAAACAAAAGTAGTTGTATAGCGGCTCAAAAATGAATCGCCACGGCCAGTAGTACAACAATACATTTATTATAACGAAAAATGTTAAGCGCTTTCACTCACATAGAAGTGAGCTTCATCAGAACATTTGACCAACTGTTACAAATTGTTTAAATAGCATCTTTGGTGGCAAAACATTTGAAATAATTTAAAGTGCAACTACGTTCAAAAAAAACTTTTTCATGTTAGATTTAATACAGACATTCTTACCAACACCACATATAAAATAGTAGTAACAGCAGGCTCGCACTCACAGACTTTACATTTGATTTTTCTTTTGGTAATCTTACTGAAGAGGCTAAACGGACAGGCACCAAGCCTAAGAAAACCCAACATATGCGGACTTACTTTAATACTAATGTCAAAGGCATTGGTGATAAAGGTACTGTAAATTCTAAAATGCACAATGAAAATGTTGGAGGTATTGATTTGCAAGAGAGTAATAAGGAAACTCATTTAAAAAAGTTTTTTGACAACCATTGTGCATTTGACAATATCACGGATGCTAATGTTAATGAGCAGTTTAACCCTCACAAATTGAAGGGCACTTTAAAAGATTTAATTTATTTGTTGGGGAAAAAATTGAATATTATAAATTCTATTAAATTAGATAATGCTTATTTATCTCAATGTATTAACACCAACATTGTACCCATGGGTTTAGGCTTTTTTAAGACCCATAAGGGTATTGAACTGACCAGTGACATAAAGAAAGAATTTAACCAGTTATTTGACTCTTTTGACATGCAATACATGAAATTATTGATTAAGTGTAATGATGAGAAATTATGTAGATACATGAATGAAGTTGATCAGTTGAATGACATTATTCTTAAAGATTTAATGTTTTCACAATGGGAGATGTTGTATGTGAAACAAGTTAAGTCAGCTGATTTAAGAACTAAAAAAGCATATGAAAGGAAATGTAAGAAAATCAAGAGAGATAAGGAACAGTATAGTAGGGGTCTGGTATATCAGTGGGGCGGGGGGTTCCATTCTGACACACACACATATATGTATGTAACTACATGTCCCCTATATTACCACCACAGTACTGCATGCTATGTGTGAGGGAACAGCACACATAGCAATACACACAGATATATACAGCTGTCAATGTGTGCAACATGGATGGGTATGTCACATGTGAACCCCTTGTTGGGGCCACATTGCCCTTGTCTGTGAAGTAGGACAAACATCATAATTACCAAGTGGACAAACCATCTGAAGATGTTTATTTTTACAAAAAAACTATGATTTTGTAGAACAGGATAATCCAAGGGCAGTTCAAATTTTCATCAGGAATGGAAGCATGGAAGACATATAGACTGGAAAAGGGGAGGAAAATGGAGGAAGAAGAATTTTTACCATCAGGAGGGTCTGGAAGAGAGAGAGTATTAGTGGACACATCCAGTGACCCCACTGAGGGGCCTAAAGTGGATCATGATATAGTCATCGATGGTGTAACTTCTTGTTATAATCATTTTAAAATATATAATTACACACAAATTCCCCTCAACAAAGCACATTTCAGTTTATTGTCTAAGGGAATGAAATACATCCCCACGACATGTTTCAAGTTAGTGGACTGTTTAAGTGAATTTAAACTATTTATTAGGAAATTAAACTTGGCCTTGTTATTCAAGGATAACAAAGAGGAAATAGTTGCAATGAAGTATGTCCCAAAGAAGAAAAGTAATTTTATTCCAGCCATGAATCCTAGTGTTCAGATGTATGATAGACTAGTAACACTACAGATCTATCAGTTTCAAAATCAGGTCACAGGTAAAAAGTTGAGAAACAATCTATCTTTGGATGAACATAACATCTTAAAAGGGCTGAGGACAAATAACACTATACGGGTAATGAAACCTGATAAGGGTGGGGGGGGTAGTCTTTTATGACAGTTTAGAATATAGTTAAAAAATGCATGACATTTTACATGCATCTGGGAACTATGAAACCGTCTCCTTAAACAAAATAAGCAATGCTTATAGGCAAATAGATTTACATATTGAAGAATTTTTATTGGATAGACAGATAACTGAAGATACATATAATTTTTTTAAGAATTGAATATCCTAAATTGGCCACATTAGTAGGAATACCGAAAATTCATAAAGACATACACAATCCACCTTTTAGGCCTATAATATCAGACAGTAAATCCAAAACCTTCCCTTTAGGCGTCATAGTTGATACTCTGCTTAAACATTTATATGGGAAAGTTTCCCATATGGTCAAGGATTTGTGGGAATTTTTAAAGAATTACCCTGTTGACATTTGGAAACAAGGTTTATTATTTGCTTCTACCGATGTGATTGATTTATTTTCATGCATTCCCAAAGAAGAAGGAATGGAAGCCATCACTAATAGTATCAGGAAATACAGCCACCTTGAGTGGGACAAGGTATGCTTGGTGTTAGAGCTTATGTCTATAGTTCTAGACCATAATTATATTTATTATGAAGGCAAATTATTCAGACAGACAAAAGGTGTTGCTATGAGGGCGGCTTGTGCCACCATATTCGCCAGTTTGGTAATGCTTGATTGGGAGGAAACTATTGTATTCAAGAGTGAATACTATGGTAACATCAAATATTACTCACGGTATTTAGACGATATATACATTTTATGGGAAGGTGATCAAGACACATTGAATATCTTTATGGAATATATTAACAACAGCAGTGGGTTTCTTAAGTTTACATCCACTAGTAGTAGAGAAGGAGTGGAATACTTGGATACTTTTATATCAAACAGTGAGGAAGGTTTCAAGTCCAGAATATATAGAAAAAACACTTTTACTAATTCTTATCTGGAATACACCAGCAATCATCCTAAAAAACTGATGTACAACATTTTCAAAGGACAGTGCATCAGAGCAGTAAGGATGACTTCTGAATATGTAGATATGATAGACAAAATGAGATATATTAACGAAATATTTAAAGATAGAGGATATGATATGAAAATGATGAGAGATGTCAAAGAATATGTTATAAGTGAATGGGGAAAGAAATGTACCCCATTATTAGGAGCTAGGAATACAAATGAGAATAGGAAAATTGATTACTATAATTGTGAAAAAAAAAACAAAGTTTATAGTAGGGCTTGTGTCCTAGAATATGGCCCACATATAAATAAATTAAAAGACATATTAATAAGTAATTAGAATGTTTTGATGGCGGATCAGGAAATGACAGATATTTTGTGCCCTAGGCCAGTGTTTGCATATAAGATGGGGAAAAACATCAAATCTTTGTCGGAAAGGGGCTCGAGGGACACAGGGATGGTTAACACTATTAAGCACACTTCGAAATGTGGAGCTTGTAATCAGTTTTGCTATTAATGAAGAAGAAGGAACAGTCTTAGACAATATTAATAAGACAAGATTAAGCTTCAAACAGGGTAATTGCAACTCAAAATTAGTCATATATTTGGCAAAATGTGAGGCTTGTCCAGGGTACTATATAGGTAAAACAGAGAGGAATTTTAAGAAACGTATATATTCTCACCTGTATAGTATTAGGACGAAGGATATCAATAATGCCTTATATAGACATATAGAAAAGTATGGAGTTAAACATAATTTTAAATTCGCTATATTGGAAAATGTAGTCACGGATCCTAGAGGTGGTAATTACAAAAGTACACTTGCATATAAAGAGGTTTGGTGGCAGTTACTTACTGATACCACAACACCACCAGGTCTGAATGACCATTTATCTAGTAAACCTTTACTTGACATTAGATAATTTATTTTCATTTATTAAATTTTATTTATCATAGAACAGCATTTTTTTGGTATAGTTTTAGTATAGTAGTTAATTGTAAATCAATTGTATTAGGTGTTTTATACAGTGTTTCATTTTTTATATATATAGATATATTTATTATTTTTTATACATATAGATATTTTTATTTTATATGTGGTGTTGGTAAGAATGTCAGTATTAAATCTAACATGAAAAAGTTTTTTTTGAACGTACTTGCACTTTAAATTATTTCAAATGTTTTGGCACCAAAGATGCTATTTAAACAATTTGTAACAGTTGGTCAAATGTTCTGATGAAGCTTACTTCTATGTGAATGAAAGCGCTTAACATTTTTCGTTATAATAAATGTATTTTTGTACTACTGGCCGTGGCAATTCATTTTGAGCTGCTTTACAACTACTTTTGTTTGAGCGGAGGCAGTCATTTGAAGTGTTGCTGTGTTGTGGGTGAGCAGAGATTTTAACATTCTTTTACCGCTGGCGCTTGTTTTTTTTGGAGTGGACTGAACGTTATACTTTTGGATTAAGTATTACACACCTATGACATTCCAGCATGCTACAATACAGGTTAACCTGAGTATCCTGCAAGTGGTGAGCTGTGGAATCCACGTGTCTATCATTATGGCATTACTTCCCCCACCAGCTATTGGCTACATTAATATACATGCTTCCAATTACACAACACACACTATGATGGCTTACATCTTATCAAGTTAGTGCTGTTCTGCACAGTTGATGGTTATGGCCCACTACCCACAGGGACAGACTCTATTGTCCTTAGCAGTTGTTCAGCTGAACATCATTCAACAACACCTGATGACACATATAAATCATTCCACATCACCTATCCCATTATTATGGACCAAGTACTACAGTCAATTACATGCATATATACTACACATACCTGTTGTGGGAATTATGTCTCTTCTGGATAGTTTGCTGGATGGATGTTTTTTTTTTTATTTTTGTTGTGTTGTTTTTTTTTCTTTTGCCTTTCACTCACTGTCTCTCCCTCTCTCTCTCCCTCTCTCTCTCTCTCTCTCTCTCTCTCTATCTCAGTCTCTCTCCAGTAAATGGATTGAGCTGCTTTCAATAGATTGCAGCATGGATTTTGTAGGTGATGCACATGATCAGGTGATGGCCTCTGCACCAGTCAGTGTCCTCCACTTGCTACCTGCACGCAGCATGCTTTGCCGTACTTCCATTTATCACTGTTATGGCATCCCACTACTATAAATCCCTCCATCATGTGGGTGTGGTCCCCTTACCTTTCCTGTATGGTGGACATCCTTCCTGTGTGTGGGCAGCAGTGTTACAGACAGCAGGTAGCAATACCATTTACAAACGAACTTGCACACTCAGGCCAGCTACATATTTGTATGAGGTTCCAGAACTACAAACAGAGAGTGTGAGTACTGTTGTTGTATGCATTGTATAGCACCAGTTTTACATGGTTTGTGTGTATATAGTAGTTTAACATGGAATGCAGTCTGTCTGCATAGCTGTCAACTGTGGGCCTATCCACATGATGGCCAGAGGTGTGCCTGTTATGTTTTGTCTGACCAACACACAGATCTTGTGTTAGATATATCACTGACAGTGTGTGTGTTGAGTGTTATCAGTACATGGCTACATCCATTTGTGTTTCTAACTTCATATTCCTGACTAAGGGCATGTTGCAGACTATCCTGTAACACCAGCAACTTGTTTACTGTATAACAACACTATTTCACATATGGGGCTGTGTTCCAGACTCTGCCCTCTACCTACATACCAGGTTTTGTCCATATGACATGCTGTCAGTGATTGTTATGTAGTGGGCTGTGAGTATGTCATGCTGCCATTCTTGCCATAATTCCACTGTTGTTGTGCCCCCCACACATATTGTGGGGTTGGGTCCATATGTGTGGGCTTCATCTACACAATACATGTGTGCCCTTATGCACTCCAGAGGCCAGTGTATGTAACAGTGGTATATGGCCTTGCATGTCAGTGTATGGGGGGATGCACCATAACTAACCTAGGCTATTACAACATGTGGGGGTATCAGGGGTAAGCTGCCTTAAACTATCTGGATGTACATTACCATACAATTCAACTTGGGTAAATGCAGGCCTACTACTTCCTGCCATACAGACTGTTCTGTTTGTCAGTGTGATTATGATGGTGTCAGTTATGCCTTGTTATGTAACAGATACAGCCCATTGTGTCAACTGATGTCTTTACCCCCTAAGGATTGTGTACAGAGTGTAGATAGAGGCTGCTGGATTATACTTCTGCATTACTTACTGTTGATTGTTATCATGTGGCCCAGTCTGTCTTTACTGTTGTAGTACTTGAAGGCCTTGGCCTGGAGAGCACCATATGCAAACCTTTCCAGAATACTGTATTCATTTATCTGTTTGACAATTGCATTAAGCTGTTTATATGTATGTCAGAGTCTAAACAGCTATATGACATGGCGTATACAACTGTAATAGTACACAAATAAAGCTTTCCCATGTATGCTAACCTGTGTGTGGTGTTATATCCTTTGACCTCTCTGTGGGTATATGTTACAGGCAACAATTGTTATTTGTATGGGTGGCTCATACAGTGTCCAGTTGGTAAGGTGGCAACTGTAGGCATAGTGGCTGCTCCATATTGTGTGAACCCTCTACATATGTATCTTCCTATACATCTCTTTATGTGTGTATGTGTAGTTACATATATATCTATATATCTGCCTAGCTATATATATATATATATATATATATATATATATATATATATATATATATATATATATATATGTATATATGGGTCTACTTCGTAACAACGAAAGACCAGAAGAACAAAACGCAGAACACTGAGATGAAAGTAACGAAACCCCAGAACACCAAAAAACACGTAAGTTTACAAAACACACATAACACACAAAAACAGACACACAGCTGCCCCACACTACTAAACAAAACACCCTACACTAATGATAGGCAGGGGGCAAGCCGCCCTGCACCCCCACACCTCCCCACTTTAATATTCTAACTCTGAGATCGCACTAACAGACACACAAGGCAAACACACACCCACAGAGTACAGTCCCACACACACACACACACACACACACACACCACAGTCACAACACATACTTACACACAGCATTTCTCCTCACAAATACACTCACACACACACACTTACCTACAGTAGAACACGAAAAGCGCTAATTCAAACTCCTGTAACATCAGGATTTTGAATTTCGCGCTTTTCGGTGTTCTGCGGTTTCGTTGTTTTCGCCTTGGTGTTCCGGATTTTGATCTTCTGGTCTTTTGTCCAACTCAAATAGACCTCTCTCTCTCTCTCTATATATATATATATATATATATATATATATATATATATATATATGTATATATGGGTCTACTTCGTAACAACGAAAGACCAGAAGAACAAAACGCAGAACACTGAGATGAAAGTAACGAAACCCCAGAACACCGAAAAACACGTAAGTTTACAAAACACACATAACACACAAAAACAGACACACAGCTGCCCCACACTACTAAACAAAACACCCTACACTAATGATAGGCAGGGGGCAAGCCGCCCTGCACCCCCACACCTCCCCACTTTAATATTCTAACTCTGAGATCACACTAACAGACACACAAGGCAAACACACACCCACAGAGTACAGTCCCACACACACACACACACACACACACACACACACACACACACACACACACCACAGTCACAACACATACTTACACACAGCATTTCTCCTCACAAATACACTCACACACGCACACTTACCTACAGTAGAACACGAAAAGCGCTAATTCAAACTCCCGTAACATCAGGATTTTGAATTTCACGCTTTTCGGTGTTCTGCAGTTTCGTTGTTTTCGCCTTGGCGTTCCGGATTTTGATCTTCTGGTCTTTTGTCCAACTCAAATAGACCTCTATATATATATATATATATATATTTTGTCCCATTTTCAGTGGAGACCTGAGGAGAAAAGCTCCAGATAGTACAATAAAACATTACAGTAGTAGACAAGCACAGCAAACAATAGAAATAAAACTAGCATTACAGTAGTAAACTATAGAAAACAACACTAACAACAGTTAAACAACAGCAATTTTTTTTTTCATCAAAATACTATGTAACTTTACTAGTCAGGCAGAGTGTGAGAGTGATTCCAATGTGGGGGGAGGAGAGAACTATGTAGGGTCATAGCAGGGGCAGATTCTGGAATTGAGTAAATGTGTCTTGTTTCTTTTTAAATAGTGGGGTGTGAGAGATTGAGCGTAAGTCAAGGGGAAGTTTGTTCCAGACTTGGGTCACAGAGTGTTTGTAGAGTAGCTTACCTACTGACTTATTTGGGTGGTAAATATCAAGCAATTGTTGATTAGAGGTGCAGAGGGATCGAGATGGGGTGTAGATAGAGACAAGGAGAGATAAAGATGGATAGTAGGATGGTTTAAAGACCATAGAGTGCAGCATGTGAAATTGGTAGAGATGTAGTAGTTGTGGGAGTTCTAGCCATTGTAGAGACTTTAATGCAATACAGTGGTGTGTGTTGTTTGGGGAGTTAGTGATGAATCTGGCTATTTTGTGGAAGGATTGTTGGAGCTTGTTCAGGGTAGTTTTTTGGATATTTGTGAGAACTGGAGCGACATAGAGGAGAGAAGGGAAGAGAAGTGCTTCTCCTAGGGTGAGTCTAGCCTTGGAACTGAGATATTTTTTGTTCCGGTATAAGAGACCTAGTTTCTGATTTGTTTTCTTTATGCATTGCTGTATGTGTTGATTGAATTTTAGTTCATCGTCGATGATGACTCCTAGGAGTTTGGTGTAGGTGTCAGGTAGGATAGCTGTGTTATTACAAGACTTAATGACAGAGGAGGATTTATGATGAGTAAGAGAATGGGGCAGAAAGAGTAATAGTTTGTTTTTTGTGGGATTGAGGATCAGTATTTTTGAAAGCCATTGTTCAGTAGAAAGTAGAGCTTTTTGGGTTAGGGAGTGTAGGTCAGAGATGTTGTTGGTTGTAGAAATGATTGTGGAGTCGTCTGCATATTGTATGAGAGAAGACTGATAGCATGAGGTGAAAATATCATTGGTGAAGATGTTGAATAAGAGGGGACCCAAGATGGAACCTTGTGGAACACCAGTAGAGATAGGCAAGAAAGGCGAAGAGAAGGGGAAGAGAGCCATTTGACTGATTGTTTGCGTCCAGACAGATAGCTAGCGAACCAGCTGATAGTGGAGGTGGAAAGGTGAAAGTTAGCAAGTTTAGATAGAAGTAATGGATGATACACTGTATCAAACGCTTTGGAGAGGTCAAGAAAGAGACAGGAAGTAAATTTATTGTTGTCCAAAGATTCTGCAATGGTGTGAGTGAAGGAGAGCAGTAGTTGTGCTATGACAGGGGCGAAAGCCATGTTGAGTAGGGGTGAGTAAGTTGTGATTGAGAAGGTGATGGAGAAGTTGAGTGTGGATACTTTTTTTAGTATCTTAGATATATATATATATATATATATTTATATTTATATATATATATATATATATATATATATATATATATAAAATATGTATATATATATATATATATATATATATATATATATATATATATATATATATATATATATATATGTATATATATATAGATGTATATATATATATATATATATATTTAGATATAAATATACACACACACACACACATACATCTACATGTTTAAATACATTTCCTTAACTGTTGAATGACTGTGTTGGATGACATGTTTGTGAAAACATCAGGGGTACATGTATCTCACATGGCTTAGTGGTAAATCACTTTGGCTATAGTGTGCAGGATACTGGGTTCGAGCCTTGCAGAGGCTGTTTATTTTGTTGCTGGCCAGGAAAAGGACTGCTAGATACAGCGTGATTAAGGCACTTGAAAGCACTTTTAAGCAGTTGTAAGTGGGTCTGCATGGGTTTGCGTGGAGATAAGCACTGCTAACTTTCAGTTACAGTTTCTAATACTCTGTTAGCTTCTAAATTGTTTAATCTGTGTAGGCATTGCTTACCCCCATGCAAACAAGCTTAAACCCATTTACCGCTGCTTAAAATTGCTTACTCCTGCTTACCCCCATGCTAATTTCTTTAAAAGAAGAGAAAAAAGGGTTGATAGGAAAGTGGTGAAAAACGGGCACAAAGATGGAAAGATAGTAGGGAAAATAGCTAGGGATGTGCAGTAAGGGTATAGGGAAGGTCCATAGCTGCCTATTTCTTCTACAGCAACAGCTGTGCATATAAACTGAATTTGGAGGTAGATTTGGACACTTCAACCCCTGTGTGAGGGGTGAGGACAACAATAATATGTTGGGATGCCAATTAGACCAGATTACATGTGTCCAGTGGACATGTGTGCGAAATGGACAGCTATGTATGGGTGAGATTTTTTTTTTGGGAACAGATTGCCCTTTTTTTTTTGCAGGTGAGAGTGGGATTTTGGGGAGGGATAGTAGGTTTATTTGGGTAGGTAGGTTGGGTAGGTTAACAGACAAGACAAACAAGATGCATACAGGGGCAGTATATGACAAGTGAGGGGTAAACACCTTGATGGAGAGGGGTGTTGGGAAATTGGAAGCCCATGAGTCCCTTAGTGGAAACAGTGGAACTGAGGTCCCCACCCATGGGCAGTCACCACTGCACCTTCACAGCCCCGAAGGTGGCTGTGCTGGAGGTTGAGTTGGAGAGCCAGGCCGACCCTCTAGTCATGACATTTGGCCCTCGAGCTGGTGTAGCAGATCTCCAAACTCCAGATTGAGCTCTCTACGCACCACGACCCGGACCTGGCAACAGGTGACAAGTTCCTGTCTGCACCCACTCTCAGAGGATGGAGAGCCCCATCCCCTAAGGCAGTTCCACCCAAAGGTGGTGCAGGACCAGCGGATGAGGAGGTCCCGGGTTGGGCCTCAGACGTGCTGGTGCCCAGTGCCTTGGCCAGCTGAGGTGGGACAGGTGGGTCCACTGGGACCCGCATTCCCATACGTGCTATGGTGTTTATGTTTTATCAACATATGTGGGTTAGTAATAGTCAACACATTCCAGGATTAGGTATAACAGCATGCATAGATATTCCCATTAACCCAGACAGCAGATATAGAACAGTTGCATAGCAAAAAGAACACATGCATATATGGGACCACAGTGAAAATTACAACAGCATGCAGGTACATTGATGGCACCATGCCACCAATGTTGGAGTATTTCAACATATCACATGCATAGAACAGATTTAAATAATTATCAAACAATAACACATATGTCCCAACATTACAGTTAAGTCAGCACATACCAGTTGAGTTGGGTATTTAGTTTATTGTTGCAGATATGGTGGGGGGGATGTCAATTAACAACTAGTATATTCCTGTAGTTCGCATTACTTTCCTAGTCACTGCTGTTATGTGTACCTTACAAGTATTAGTACACTACCCCATTGCCTTACTTTGGACAGTGGTATGGCTGTCGACAACTATGTACATGAACTGGTTTTACCTGCAGTGTACACCTCTTACCTGGTATACCTGTGGAGGAATTGTTTGTTAACACTAATTAACTGTTTCTACACATACTCTCAGATTCCAGGTTGATGTTATGCACATACCTGTCCATCTCCTTTTGCACAGACTCTGGCCATGTCTTGACCACATGCTGGTGAACCAGGACATATGTAGACTATTCTACCTTTAGTGACTTACAACACTCTTATACAGGATTTCGTAGACAGTTATATTATGTAGCACAGTGTGGGTGACAGTGATGAGTGATACCTTATTATTCAGAGCAACTGCAACAATAACAATGCCATACAATACCAGAGTAAACAGTACCAGTACAGGGTATCAAGCTTTTATTTCTAGGCAGTGTTTGTATCTGATGGACCTGTGGGACCAATGTTTATTAGCACTCCCTGAATGTTGCCACACAAAGTACCAGAATCCACATTAGTATTATGCACATACATCTCACTCTGTTACTGTACACACTCTGGTCACAGCATGACAACATGGGGGTGTAGATGGGACATACTTGGCTTATTACTCTCATAACATTTTGGGGAGTTGCTAGTGTGACAGGTTTGTTCTTATAGATGTGTGACAATCAGTTGTATTTCCTGTTTGCTGCCTAAACATCTGGGATCATCCCACTGATTTCCCAGGGGGGCAGAGTGACAGGCAGCAAATATGGGCTGACATACTGGACATTCTGGACATATCTGTACAGTTGTGGGGTATGATTCTGTATGCAGCCTACTTCCACTCCCGGGATTCAGACCATGGCTGTGTCTAATAATACTAAAACACTGTCCATCACAGTTGTGTGTGCTATATAGATATTGCTGTATATCTCTTATCTGATTTCTGTCTATAATTCTCCTGTGGTTTTACACTCTGACCTTGTATTACAATACTCTTATACAAGATTTTGTAGGCAGTTATATTATGTACTAGAGTGTGGGTGACAGTGATGAGTAATACCGTATTATTCAGAGCAACTGCAACAATAACAATGGCATACAATAACAAAGTAAACAGTACCAGTACAGGGTATCAATCTTTTATTTCTGTGCACAGTGTTTGTATCTGGCAGACCTGTGGGAGTAATGTTTGTTAGCACTACCTGAATGTTGCCACACAAAATACCAGATTCCACATAAGTATTATGCACATACATCTCACTCTGTTACTTTACACACTCTGGTCCCAGCTTGACAACATGGATGGGACATACTTGGCTTATTACTCTCATAACAGTTTGGGGAGTTGCTCGAGTGACAGGTTTGACCTTATATATGTATGACAATCAGTTGTATTTCTTGTTTGCTGCCTATACATCTGGGATCATCCCACTGATTTCCCAGGGGGACAGAGTGACAGGCAGCAGATATGGGCCAATTTACTGGACATTCTGGACATATCTGTACAGTTGTGGGGTATGATTCTGTATGCAGACTACTATCACTCCCAGGATTCAAACCATGGCTGTGTGTGCTAAAAATGCAACAGTTCATGTCTCAGTTGCATGTGCTATTGGGATTTTGCTGTCTGTCTTTTCACTGTTTTCTGTCTATGTCTCTCTCAGTTGTACTAAATGACCTCTGGGGATTACACCAGTCATATACAGACATTCCTACGCATTTTATTTATGTTGCACAGTGTGGGTAACAGTGCTTAATGCAACAGTACTATTAAGTGATTCCAAATCTACATTACCATATGTTACCAGAGTAAACACATGCAGTCCAGCAGTTAGACCTTCATTGTCAGGCTATTATGCTTTTATTTACATACAACCTATATGAGGCTCTTCCTGCCATATTATCTGGTGTTTGCAGTACTTGCCTTAAACAATACAGGTTTTATACAGGCAATTAAGTCACTAATACTTTTAGATTTATTTCCTATGACAGTACATGCAAGAGTATTCCTAACCTGCCTCGCATCACAACCTCTCCAAGCAACATCCATGGGCCTCCTGGTTCACAGTCCGCTCACTTGTCACTGTTAAGGACATAAGAGGAATATGTAGCCATACCTATCCATAATATACATGAGCTGGCAATTATTAAACAGGTTGTGGAGAGATACTTACACACAGCTGGGACCTCCCCTGCACTCCTAGCATCCTGGATTCACTGATCCAAGAGATCCCCCTTACAGCTCTTCAGGTCGGCATAGTGATGCCTGACCTGCTCACCAGTTCAGAGTATGCCAGTGGCACTGGTGAGGTCACGGGCGAGATGGTCCCAGGCTTCCGCTTTATATTGGGAACCCTGGTACTGGCCCTGCAGCAGTCTCTGCTTATGGTCTTTGACAAGGAGTCCTGCTATGACTCTGGACTCTTGGATGCCCCAGTGCTGCACCCGAAAGTATACACCCTCTCCCATTCCAGACATAGTGCCTGGAAGAGGAAGCTACAGCCAGTTATGAGATGTGTTCCTGCCTGTTGGGTTTAAATAGGGCCGATTTCCTGCACTTTGCCATGATTGGATGGTTTTGATAAGGCTAAGCTTTGGACAAACCTGCTTACCTAAGGTTGGCATTGTTTAAAGGGGTATACCAATGGGCAAATTGAGTTAGCTGGCCTACACATTGCTTACACCTACTAAGCTGGCCTGTGCAATGCTTAGCATTGCTTAATATTTAATTTGCATTATATTTGCTTTTTGGCATTGATTTATTATTCATTACATGTTATATATGTATCTGGTATCCATGGTTCATGTGTACATACACTGTATGGGGTCCTTGTGTTTATTAGGGGACTTCAACACTTTATTACAATTACACCTCACATCTGGGCTTACTGCAGTACTTCAGTTCACATATTTATGTTATGTAGTAGGTTATAGAACATAAGACTGTATATAGATTACTTTCACATGTTCAGTTTGATTTTCCTATAGTGAGGATTTGTTTATTGATACCTCAGTCTTATGTACTGCTGTGATGGCTTAGTGGTTAACGACTGTGACTATAGTGTACAGGATCCTGGGTTCAAGACCTGCAAAGGCTGTTTATTTTGTTTCTGGCCAGAACAACGGCTGTTGCATACAAAGTGATTAAGGCACTTTTAAGCATTTGTAAGTGGGTTTGTGTGGGTTTGTGTGAGGGTAAGCAATGCTAATCTCCGGTTAAATATGCTTACAGAGAGTTAGCTTTAATATTGCTTAACCTGTGTGAGCATTGCTTACCCCTGCACAAATGGGCTTAAACCCGCTTACTAGTGTTTACATATGCTTACTCCCGCTTACTATTGCTTAATAGTGCTTACACTTGCTTACTAGTGGTTACTCCTGCTTACCACTGCACTAATTTAGACAGTAATGTCTAATGGTTGTTGGGAAGGTGGGGGATTTGGAAGCTGTATGGAGTTATCATTCATTACACATTTTACCTTCCATTTGTATCCATGATTCCTGTGTACATGTACTGTATGGGGCACATGTGATTATCTGTGGACTTTGCAAAATTATGACACTGACACCTCACATCTGCATTTAATGCAGTACTCCGGTTCACAAATATATATTATTTAGTAGGTTATGCAACTAAAAATATTGGTCATAAAGTGATTTGACATGGAAAATGAAATGTGTTGGAGTGGGACTCGAACCGGGAATGACTGCTCGTAAAGCGAATGTTCTGCCCACTACACTATTGCTAGACTGCTTCATTTGCGTATATCTTGCTTTTTATCCTTTTCTGCCATTTAAGCTGCATTAACCGTAGCTAAGTGATGGGCAAACCCACGCACCTATGGTCAAATTTCATCTGTTTCATAAAAAAAGTATCTTTATATTTGTTGTTTTAACTATTGCTCTTGTTTACATGGGGGGATACTGCTGGGGGTATGCATACACCTATGAGCGGTCCTGCTCATTCTTTTAGGACTTGTCTGCTGTTCTTCATTGCAGGGACGTGTATATTCTGAGAGCTCTGCTCTCAGACACACCGCCTGCACTCTTACATGCTCCATGTAAGATTAAGAGCTCAGGCAGCAAGCCTTCATTAATATGCACGGCGCGCTGCCGTCCTGCTCCTAAACGGCCACTTCCGTGCAGGACTAAGCTAGTACTGCATGTGAGGATAGTGAATCCAGGGGATTAATAAAGTTCTTTAGCATGTATAAACTCATTTTACATTAAAACTCATTTTACACTTTTTTGATTTTATCAAAACCAATAAATCCTATAAACACTTCTTTGTTGTTTTATCTTTCTTGTTTTCATTCCTAGATGGACATAGTGTCACATGTGCAGTAGTTTACAGGGGAGCAGTGCAGTGTTTAGTGCTGAATACCTTGAAGCATCGCCAGGAGTAGGGGCAGTATTTAGCAACTCCAGCTGCAATATAGGATCGGAATTGTTTCTTTCCCTCTTAACTATTGAAAATCACAAGTATAGAATCCATACCTCTCATATCCAGATTTTCGCAGAATGTTCATATTTTTGCCTCTTGTTTTTGATCTGTTCCTCATAAGGTTTGTGATTTTCTGGAAAATCATTAAGGATTCATTTAATTATATAATGACATACATTTGAGTTTCAGTTTTCATATCTTTCAGAAAATGCATGCTAATACAAACCTGTTATTTTAGCAACTTTCTAAATATATTAGAGCAATAATTAAAATCTGTCCCTGCTTTGGGCTTTTGTCCTTCCATTATGTTTGGCTATGTCCAGATTTCTTCCATTAAGAGGTTGTAAATGGAACAAAAGTATTTCCAAATCCTACTTAATTGTCTCTGGAGTTCCTTCAAGATCATTGCTTTGACCTCTTGAATTCATAATATTCATTAATGTCATTTATTAATGCTGTAACATAGCGTACCTTATTTGAAAACAATGCAGCACAACATATCATTTGCAATATGTGTACAACTCCACAACAGTTTTGTCCTGCACAACACATTCAGCCCACTAACTTACCCAGCATTACCCAGAATTATTTTACTAATATTCCTGGTGTCTTGATCTGGCCATTCTTTGCAAGCAAGACAAAAGCTCTATTATACAATGACCCCCCATTAATATTCTAAAACGTGCACGCTGATTGGTCAGCTTGCACGTTGTAAATCAGAGTTATACTAATGGAAAAAGGTCCGGTCGCCCTGACGTTTTCCATTAGTATAACTCTTTTTTTAAAGCAATGGAGAACGCAAGATCTCCATTGCTTTTTACACACTGTCTCACTATGTTAAATGAGTTTAACATAGCAAGACAGCTTTAAAAAAGTAACAGAGATCTTCCTATCTCTGTTGCTTTTTTTTAAAGGTGTCTCGCTATGTTAAACTCCTTTAACATAGCGAGACACTTTGTAAAAAGCAAGGGAGATCTTGCTTTCTCCATTGCTTTTGCCAACAGCTCTGATGTACTGCATAAGCATACGCATGCGGAGTATATCAGAAGTGCCGCAGAATACCAGACAGCTGCGGAAGGGCAGCAAGGAGGCATTATACAATGCCATTATTTAAGAAAAGTAATTATTTTTTTTCTTAAATAATGTCATTGTATAATAGCAATAATCCACTTCTGGGAGTGGGTAATGCTGGATTTACCCACGGTTGTCTTTGTTTGGCCACTCGGGCTTCGCCCTCGTGACCAAATCACATCAACCGTGGGTAAATTCAGCATTACCCACACTCAGGTGTGGGTTATTGCTATATTATTTGCATCACAAAAACTAGACAAAATTGGCAATCTCAGGTTAGTATCATATTTTAGGTAGAACGCCTATCCAGTTAATTTTTGAAAACACTAGTACCTGCAGCAATGTCCCTATAGTCTTTCTAAGATCAGTTTAGTAAAACCTATTAATGATGCTCCACATAAAAAAATCACTACTAGTTGACCATTGTATTGGTCCTGAGTGTATTTTTTTCTGAGTGTTTGCTTGATTTGCAAACCAGGTTTTACACTCAGCAATTAAAAAAATGCTACTGGTTGCCAATTCTGTTGGTCTTGCCTTTATATTTGTTCTGAAGGATTGTTTATGAAGATTCATATTTAAAAACTCAGCTTTACTGTGCACAGCATATTTGTGCCATCCAAAGAGAGACAAAATGCTTGAAAAGTGTAAAGGTTAAACAGTTATCACATCCTGACCATTAATCTGCAACTAACCTTAGTGGTCATGACAAGACTTCTTTTTGGACCTTTCAGTCTCACTGACATGCCTGCCTTGACTTGTAGCAAACTTTAAACTACTTACAGCAGCACCCTGTTCTTATTTACATTCCTGTCTACAACTGCAGCAAAGTTGAAACTACTTATAACAGCACAGTACCCTCACTGTCAAGTCTAGCTATGCCTGAATCAGACTTCAAACTGCTTGCAACAGCGCAGTGCTCTCACTGATTACCTGGATATACCAGAAGCAAATACCAAACTACTTATAACAGCACAGTACCCTCACTGTCAAGTCTAACTATGCCTGAATCAGACTTCAAACTGCTTGCAACAGTGCAGTGCTCTCACTGATTACCTGGCTATACCAGAAGTAAATACCAAACTGCTTATAACAGCACAGTGTCCTCATTAACATGCTTAGGTACACCTGTAGCAAACTTCATATGGCTTATAAGAGCCACAACAGTCAGGAAATCCTTCTATGTGGCACACCTCATCACGAAGGGCTTTTCATCCAGAAAAAAGGAGGTCATTGTCCCACTGTACTCATCCCTCATTAGACCCATTATAGAATACAACGCCCCATTTGGTATGTACCTCTCAAGACATCTGCAACAACTGGAAAGGCCTCAGAAATACCTCACTAAAAGAATCACAGGTCTAAAGCAGATGTCCTACGCTGACCGCCTTAAAAAACTCCAGCTATACTCTGTCGCATATCGTCTACTCAGAGGCGATCTCTGCTTAACATACAAGGCCATGTCAAACCCAGAGCTGTTGGACATGCTACACTTAAAGAAATCCCAATCCCTCAGAGCAACATGCTCCAGGGATCTAAACCTTGTCATCACAATAAACAAAACATGCTGGAGGGATAGGTTCATGACCCAGAGACACCCCAGACTCTGGAATAGATTGCCCATACATGTCAAGCAGAGTGCCTCTTTGGACCTCTTCAAGAGAAACCTTGGTGATTGGATGGGAGAAAGGAAATTCACCCCAGGGATCACGTCAGTCGCCCTGCTAGACATGGGTCCAGGAAAGTAAATAATGTGGGAAGAAATAGCCAGGGAATTGTTATGGCTAGGCTTGTATAGGCCCTAGGGCGGATAGCCTGGTACCAACCTATGAACCTATGAACCTATGAACCTATGAACCCAGTGTCATCACTAATAGTACCTAACTACACCTGCAGCAAACTTCATATGAGCCAGTAACAGCACGTTATTATTACTGACATGCCTGGCTATAACAGGAGAAAACATTCTGCTGCTAATAACAGCATAGTGTCCCCAATGACATGAGTGGCAACTCCCAGAGTAAACTTCAGACTTTCACTTTTGCTGACATGCCTGACTACATTTGCAGCAAACTTGAAACTGTATTTAATATCATTGTCAGATTTACCAGTAAATCACAGTACAGAGAGTATGCGGAATACACCTTAAAATCACCACGATGACCAGGAAGTCAAAGCTACGTGCTTATTACCCAGAATTTTCTGACACTCAGAACTCTCTATAAGGACAAATACATCATAGTACTAAAGCTTTTTGAATTGTGTGTACCTGCCATGGCACTCAGATCATCAAGCATCTATTAAGTAGATATAATGAGAAAACATAACAAGAATCATGATTTCCCTTTGACACTTATGCCTCCAAATGATGGAACAAGCTTTTCAGCAATCTGCATTAACAAGAAATTAAACATTATTAAAATTAGATATGTTTACTCATTGTAGCAAACACTGGGCATGTAACTGCACTGTTACTTAGCTGCTGCATATTGCAAAGCACTAGTGACAGATACTTTCAGCAGACAGCACTTATATTATGTAGCCTAAATTAATTCTCCTGCTGAATGCTCCCTCAGTTTTATTGCTCTCTGTGCCTGTCTTCTTTATTACCTCACCTCCCCCTTTTCCTCACTTCCCCTATCAAAGTAACCCTTCTTACTTCCCTTATCACTCTCAGATACAGAGGATTATGATTGGGTCTCTGATATCAATGTATTTATTATGTGTTTGAGACATAGATGCCAAGAAAGTCACTTTGAATATGTTATTATTGGAGCTCTGATCATAATTCTTTGTAAATGCATAGAGATTTATCTGTTCCATGTAGTATTAGTTATAGAAAAGTGAAAACACAAAACATGATGTGTTGTGCTGGCTTTGAAAGTAAAGCAGTGAGGAAATGGTTTACGTTCCTATATTCTCTGTCTAAGGGAAGCAGGTTGTTCCAAAATAGTGGCTATGGTATAATAGACAGCAAGCATAAATGGAATTGAAATTAAGCCATTTAATGCCCTGCTGCTGCTGTATACTGGACTTCAGTCAGCTTTTCGTGCCAGACATGACCTTAACAGTGCATTAGGGGTGTTTAACAATTGTTGCTCACCCTTCTAAGCATTGTTAAAGCTGAGTCTTGTGCTAGAGTAGCATGAACCAGGATGGCATTCAACTGTTATTGGAGCATAATCATGATGCTCCATGTGCTACAAGGTTATAGAGTCCAGTCTGAGCAATGTCCATTTACTCTACCCCACTGGCAGTTGTAGTTATGTAGTCTATTCCATTATACTGGTCTCACATATTAGTCATGCTCTATGCATACCTATCTTTTCATTTGATAAGTTTATCAAAAACTGCCTGCTATAAGTAACTCTTCTATGGAAAAATTGCATTGAAATATAAATGTTTGCTACAAGAAAAAATGCATGTTAACTATGATTATGTTTTTTATTCACTAGCCTAAGTTTGTTATCATTTCACAATGTTTTCTTTATTTTCACTGCACTCACCCAACTTATTATTGTATTACCATAATAGCTCTCAACCTCTTAAAACAAGAATTCTAGCAAAGTCAAAATTAATTTTGGGGCAAATAAATCATGGACAGATATTAAATTTTGTTCTTATAAATTTAGAATGTTGATGGAATAATAGATTTTGCATTAGCATGCATTTTCTGAAGGATGCAAAGACTGAAATTTCTATGCCTGTCATTATTAATGATTTGCTAGAAAACCACAGATCTTATAACAGCCTAAAATATGAGGGAAAATCTGGACATTCTGTGAAATTATAGTTTCATAGGTTCATAGGCGTTTACTAGGCTAACAATCACCAGGGCCTTTTTAAGCCTAGCCATGCATCCCAAATCTCTGACAAGTTCTGATACCCTTAATAAGTGTAAGCAGGGACATGGGAGATGAAACATTTACAAACTAGGGCCTGGGAGATGAACCATTTACAGGTTTCCTGTGTCCATTAGAGACATAGCTGCCAAACCAGGGATGAATTTCCTATTCCCCATCCAATTATCCAGGTTGCACTTGAATTGGGTTAAGGAGGAACTCTGCTTCACATGGATGGGGAGCCTATTACAGAGACAGGGTAATCCCTGGAATACATACCTGTCTCTCCAGCAGGTCCTATTTATATCACAGGCAAGGTTTAAGTCTTTAGAATGGGTAATTCTGGTGCTGTTTGTTTTGCAGATATGCAGGAGGTCCATTAGAGTGGGGTCTGAGAATGCCCTGTATGTCAGGCATAGATCTCCCCTCAAAAGCCTGTAGGAGACAGAATACAAGGATAGAGCCTTGAGATGGTCTGCATAGGACAATCTACTTAAGCACTGTATTCTGTTAGTGAGAAACCTCTGTGGATGTTCCAATTGTTGGATATGCCTAGTTAGGTACATACAGAAGGAGGCATTGCACTTAATGATAGGTCTGATGAATGCTGAATACAGTGGAACAATGACTTCCTTGAACTTAGATGCCATACCTTTGTTTATAAGTTGTGCAACATAGAATGATTTCCTCACTACTGTAGACACATGATGGTCAAAGGCTAGATTACTATCTATGTGTGTCCCTAAGTCACTGGCTAGTTACTAAGGGTGGATAACTTCCTGAAGGAAACTTTTATGCATTTATTGGCATTTAGTTTTAGTCCATGGCCCTGACACCAGTTGTCTGCCTGTGTCAGACTCTCTTGGAGAACATTTGTGTCAGTGTGGGATTCAGTGAGCAGTTGAGAGTTATGTACTGTTATTATCATGACTTTTATTCCAGTGTTGTGACATGATTTTACTGAACTTGGTTGCCACTGTATTCACATGATTTTGTTATGTAGCTTTCCTCTCTGGGCTTTCTGTAGCTAGGCTCTTGTTCAATTAAACCAACATAGTTAGCAAACAAGCAAACAAACAAAGTACATTAAATAAATTGATAAATAAGGGAGGTACAAACAGTGTGTTCAGTTATGCTGAAATGAGTTGAATATTTATAGAAGCTGCAAGACATCTCAGAAGAAAAGCTCACAGTAAAAGGGAAGGTAAGAGTTAAGTACAGATAGTTTTGTTAATAAGCCACACACCCTTATCACCATCAATGGTGCCACAGTGGAGACAGTAAATAGCAACAAATTCCTAGGGGTACATACCTCGCAAGACCTATGTGGAGCCACAAACACATCCTACGTTATAAAGAGAGCCCAACATCATCTCCACTTCCTTAGGAGACTTTGTACAGCTAACCTCCCCCCACAGGTCCTACTTACCTTCTACAGAGCCATGACTGAGAGCGTACTGACAAACAATATCATTGTCTGGTACGAAAATTGCTCTCAAGCTTATCAGAAGGCACTGGATAAGATTGTTAAACAGGCCACAAAAATCATTGGCTCCAACCTTCAATCCCTACATGACATATATTCAAACCAATGCTATGGTAGTCCAAAAACTATTGTGGGATATATACCATCCGGCTTATGGACTGTTGAAACTCCTGCCAAAAAGGAAGTGTTACAGAAACATTAGATGCAGGACATCCAGATTCCATAACAGCTTCTTCCCACACTCTATCTGACAGCTGATCAACAAACCCATAACCTAACCCGCTAAATGGGTAAAACATTATTTATGTGCAATATGTCATTGTTATTTACATAACTCACTGCATAGCTCACTTTATACATCTCTATGTGCACTATGAAAACTGTAAACTGTAAGTTTATGGTATATATTGGTGGTGGATAAGTTTTACGTGTGCCTCTTTATTTATAGTACTGTTTTTATATATCCTTATATTTCTTCTGAGTCTGTTCCTGTTGTATTTGTTTTGTTTCTACTGTAAAAATCTTTCAAAAATGTACTTCATTTATTTTTAGTATCTTATTTTGAATTTGATTTTTACTATTTAAATTTTTATTAATTTAATCTATCTTCCTTCTGTAAACTGCATTTATATGGTATGAGCCTGATTATTGAAATTCCATGCAGTGATGCACACTTCTTTCTGTGTGTTGATCTGTATGACAATAAAGTTTACTTTGACTTTGGCTTTGACTTTGTTAGGTGTGTCTTAGGATGCAGGGAATTCTTATTTTTAAGATCTTTAAGTGCGTCATATGTGCTATATACTAGTCCAGAACTGATTTTGTGGGTGAATCATACACTACTTTCAAGACAGCTCATTCTAATATGGAAAATGATGTATCAAAGGAAGCTAAATCTTCAGATTGCCTCACAGGACTAAGAGTAATACCAGATGAAAGACATCGATCCCTGGCCTGTGTAATAACCCACCATTTGTGCAAAGTTTTCAAAAGAATATTTCACACACTTTAAATATTTATATTTTAATATGCTAACTCCTTTTCTTGTTATAGTGTAAGAGAAAAGTATGTAAAAATAGGCTGAAGTAACTGACAGGGAACTAGATTTTAAAAATGATAAAAGTCATTAGCACATATTTTGTGGCATAGAGTGTTTACCTCATAGTATGTCCAACAGTAGGTCAGCAAGCTGGCACTGTGCAAATGCAACACAAAACAACACTGTATAACAAAAAAAGCCATAAAACCCTCAAAGCCATACATGTAAAAGGTCTGAAATTTCATGTGAGTATTTTAATGTGCTTGCACAGGATAAATTTATTGATTCAGCAATTTTTGGCTTAATGTCTCTGCTTGTGCATATGACACATTTATAAACTTAACTCAATTTTATGATGTCAGCTATTTTTTTTAATTTATTGTTTTAATTTCAAAGTAAGACATATATCAGGAACACAGAGGAGAACTGCCATTTCCAGTAGTTGTGGTGCAGGTGGTCAGTTTGATAGTCTCTCTTTTTATTATATAAAAAAGTTCGACCAGTGAGTAAAGCTGTGCATCTTATGATTTTCTATCTTAAGCTATTTGTTGCAAAAGATGTTTTCATGGTACCTCACCACTTTGATCAATAATTCAATCATTGAATAACAATGTATTTTTTAATAAAAAACAGCCATGGCAAGCATTTTGCAAAACTATCAAAATTCCATCATACAAATATATTAAAGCTTCAACCTCAGAATATTAAAGTGGTTTCACCCTTATCATCCCTCCTAAGTATGATGTGTACAAAAGTGGGAGGATGGAGTCAAATCAGGACATCAAACTTCATTGCAGCATTATCCCAGGTACACTTTCAGGGGAGGACAAGAAATAGGCTAGATTTTACTCTACAGACAAATTCATTGGTAAAATGTTGCACTGCATAGATTGATAGAGAAAATATTAATTAGTACTATCAAGGATAGAGGTTCATATTAGAACGATGAAAACACATTTTGTCGAATTGTGTTTTCGTCTACACATATAGGGTGAACAGGCAAAACAGCGAAGCGGCTGTTCAGTGAATTCTTTCCCTGGGAAAGAAGTTGCTTGACTGCTTCATTGCTTTGCCTGTTCTGGAGTGTAGTGTGGTCCCTTGTCTGGTATAGCTCCCAAGCATGATTGTGTAACAGTTACTGACCTTAGGGTTAGGGTGCGGGTTAAGGTAAGTGCATATGTATGAAAGTATTTACTGTTTTTTATTTTGCGTTAGATGTATGGTTGAGTTACGTGTGTGTGTGTTTTTAGCTGTTTATTTTTGTTTTGGGGGGTAGGATTAGGGTTAAGGTAAGTGTGTTTGTGTTTGGAGCTGTTTATGTAAATGTGTGAGAGTTACTGACCTTAGGGTTAGGGTGTGGGTTAAGGTAAGTGCATATGTTTTAAAATGTTTACTGTTTTTTTTATTTTGTTAGATGTATGGTTGGGTTACATGCATATGTGTATTTAGTTGTTTACTGTTTTCTGGGGTGGTATAATTAGGGCTAGGGTATGTGTGTATGTGTTTGGAAGTGTTTCATGTTTTTTTTGGGGGGGGTGTTGAAACAGCAATTTCTTTCCCTAGAAAAGAAATCACTGTTCTGTGGTTTCGACATTTTCAGCATTCGCTGAATATGTGTCAATATAACACCGTTTGCTGTTTTCAGCGCTCGGTGTTATAATATGAACCCAAGGATAGTAACAGTATAAAAGCAAACATGCCCTGCACTGTGCAACCATACAGAAGAAAGACTAAAATAATTTCTGGCAATAGTGAGTGACCCCATCTTGCAATGTATTTTACTGGGTCGCATCAACGACCTATAATATTATAGTGTTATAATAGGCAGCAAGAGGAGCCACTGATAGTGCTGCTGCATCTCAGATCGTGGGTTCAAATTTGGCTGTCAATGGCATGTCTTTTTAGGTGGTGGAGAGTTACTAAGATGAAAAGCTTCAGTAACTCTGCTGCACATTTTAAATGTTGTGCTCTATGACATATTTAGAAAATGTAGGATCCTGGAAAGGAGAATCAGACAACCAGAGGTCAAAATGATTCTCACTAGGATTAATAACCCCACTGGAAACACCCTAAGACAGATTGGTTTGGTTGCTATCCTTCAATTTTCCATAAAGTTTCAAAATCATTCACTTACACTAACTTGCATTATAAGTTATTGATCAGTTCCATGTTGTGGGTGTGGGACTGGATAGGCTTACTTCAATGTTTGCATTCAGACTAGGAGCCCTCAATCCCATTAACAAAGACAAGTATATCAGCTTATAGTATGCCATCTGTAGTGCAGTGGATAATGTTGTCACCACACAGCAAGAGGTTCCTTGGTTTGATTCTTGCCTGGGGTGCCTTCTGTGTAGGGTGTGCATGTCTGCCTTGTGTTTGCATGGGTTTACTCCTGGTGCTCTGGTTTCATTTCAAAGACATGCAGTAGGTGGATTGGGCACTTTAAATTGGCCATAGGTGTGAGTGTGTATCTGAGTGTGCAGGGCTAGCCACCCAGTGGTGTAAACCTTGTCTCTAGATAATTGTCACTGTTGAAGTGACACTCGGACACCATGTGCAAAAATGGGAAAAAGGGGTTGTGGATGGAAGGATGGATCTAAGAAAGTGCTACCTAAATTCTGACAGTCCAGAGTTCTACACAAAAGCCTGACAATCGACAGTTGTCATCTGGAGCTGCAAAGTGTTTGTGTGTGTATAGTGAGTGATGCACTGAGACTTTGAAGTTGTGTGGCAACTTACTTTATTTGTGATCTAAAGAAGCTGTCCTTGACATTCTTTAATTGCAGTTCAACTAATTTTAAAGACAGATTACCCTGCTATATTCATGTCACAACGTATATTCCCAAAAATAAGACCAGAGTGCTTAGTTCTGTTACTGGTAATCCTGATAGGAAATAGTTGTCAATTACAAGAAAACTGTAAACACAAAAATTGGTAACAAGAAAAAAGAGCAACATTTCATTTATTATTTTATAGTAGAAAAGATCACATCTAAGGGCAGGAATTAGTGTTGCTGCTTACAGTACTTGGTTCTCCAATTTGATTCTAGGCTGGAGAGCCGTCGGTGCAGACTCTGCACATCTCCCCTACATCATTATGGGTTTTGCTGAGTGCTTTATTGTTCTCATCTACCAAAGAAGTGCTATAGATGAAATTATAGGTTTGTGTGTGTGTGTGTGTGTGTGTGTGTGTGTGTGTGTGTGTGTGTGTGTGTGTGTGTGTGTGTGTGTGTGTGTGTGTGTGTGTGTGTATCTGTGTGTGTGTCGGGGAGTGTGTGTGTATATCTGTGTGTATGTCAGAGTGTGTGTGTGTGTGTGTGTGTGTGTGTGTGTGTGTGTGTGTGTGTGTGTGTATCTGTGTGTGTGTCGGGGAGTGTGTGTGCATATCTGTGTGTATGTCAGAGTGTGTGTGTGTGTGTGTGTCTGTGTGTGTGTGTGTGTGTGTGTGTGTGTGTGTGTGTGTATATCTGTGTGTATGTCAGGGAGTGTGTGTGTGTGTGTGTGTGTGTGTGTGTGTGTGTGTGTGTGTGTGTGCGTGTGTGTGCGTGTGTGTGCGTGTGTGTGTGTGTGTGTGTGTGTGTGTGTGTGTGTGTGTGTCTGCACATGCATTTACAATGTGCTGGCTCCCGATTCGATACTTATTTCTGTCTTACAACCACTGATTGCTGGTATGGGCTGTAACTTCACTATGGCACTGTACTAGCTGCTGCAAGTAACCAGACATTCATATCTAGAACACTATACTGATTATGAAAAGATGATCCTAAAATAAAAACTTTATAGCTGAAAAGGAAGAATCAGATAAGTGGAAAATATTATATTTTCTGTAACTGAGTCAGAAGAAGTAAAATATACAAGTGACGGTTAAGAGACTATGATAAAGATAGATTAACAGTATTGTCACGTCTAGTGTATTCAAATGAGACATGTTTGTCTGGGTGCTCTTGAAAAAGCTTCAGCAAGGTATAGATATTTGCCTTTTGTATAGATAATATTGAAATTGTGGTGGTGTCTTTTGGCTTTTTCCGGTCTGCTAATGATTGGCAGTAGATTTTTACGTGCCGAGTTGCCAGCCCTGACGCACAGCCTTCAACGAAGGTACGCCCATTCATGGATGTCTCCACACAGAAGACACTCTAGCTGAGAATTGAACAGGGCAACATCTTACTGTGAGGCAACAACGCTACCGTAGCACCACCACCGCAGATCACAATATTGAAATTGTACTTTTGCAATTTTAACATCATGCATTGCAAGCATGCTGGGGCTGTATGTATTGACTTTTTTAAAATTGTCACTAGAGGTCGGTGATCAGTTTCTATTTGAATAGGTCTTCAATAAATATAATCATTGAAATTCGAACATGAGAATACTACTGCCAAAAGCTCTTTTTCAATTTGTGTATAATTCATCTCTGAGTTAAAGAACTGGACGCATAGGCTACTGGTATGCTTGCTTGAAGATGTGCTGTGCCAAAGCCAGACTTTGAAGCATCACACGAAAGAGTTACAGGTTTGTGAACATCATATCTCAATGTGGGTGGACTGACAGCTTTCTGCTTCAGTACGGCAAATGCTCTTTGGTGTTGTTCCAACCAGGGACAGTTAATATTTTTGCATGTCAACTCACGTAATAGTGCAGAAAGCTCAGTCAAGTCTGGGATGAACTTTCCTAAATAGTTGACCGTACCAAGAAAACATTGTAAAGATGTGGCATTCTCTGGAACTGGCATCTCAAAAATTGCTGTTTGCTTAGACAGATGTGGTATACAAATGTGCCACATACATAAGTAACTTCTTTCAGTTTGAATTTGCATGTCAGAGGATTCAGTTTAAGGCTGACTTTACATGTATGGTCTAGAACTTTCCTGAGATTTCTATCATGTTCATCTTCACAATTGCCTCCTACAATATTATTTATTTCATTTAATAACATTTGTTTACCAGGAAAGTCTGACTTGGAACAAAGCCAATTTTCAGCAGAAGCCCAGGGAGAAATGCTCTAGATGCATGTCTTTGTAACGTGGGAGGAAATTGGAGCACCCGGAGGAAACCCACACAGATGCAGGGAGGACATGCAGACTACACACAGAAGACTCCCCAGCTGAGAATCAAACTGGAGAACTTCTTGCTGTGAGGCAACAATGCAACTGCTACACTACTGCATCTTCCACGACAATGTCATCTACTATGATAACACATGGATAACCAGAAAAAATTTGCTCCATCACGTGTTGAAATACTTCACTGGCAGAATCTATTCCAAATGGCATTCTCAGAAATCTGCATCTACCAAATGGTGTACTGAAAGTGGTTAAAATGAAGATCTGCAATCCAGCAAAATTTGCCAAAAGGAACTTTTTGCATCTAGGACTGAAAAACAGTGGCATTTGGCATGAGAGCAGCTACTTCTACTGTACACATTGGATGATGAAGACATTTAAGTGCTTTGTTTAAGTCTCTTGGATCAATACATATTCTAATATCAGCTGAGCTTTTCTTATGAGGTATGACCATGGAGGATGTCCATTCAGTTGGATCTTCTACTGGAGTAAGGACACCTCTAACTTCACCATTTTGACAAGTTCTGCATTTAGTTTTCTCTGCATTGCTACCAGAATCTTCGTTGTTGGTTTGACAACTGGGGTCAGGGCACTTCATGGTTTAACTTCACGGAATATGTGATTGGAAGTTTGCTAAGCTCATCTTTGAAAATATCAGCACATTCACTAAAACTATTCTGTGTAAAACTATCATGTTGTTCATGCTTATACGGTGAGCCTCTTTATTAAATGAAATCCATCCCATTCTCAAACTGTCTTTGAGGCCTAACAGTGATTGCTTATCTGTCTTTTGACTAAGTAAAACTGCAAGTCATAGCTGTTTCCAACAGAATGGCATGAAAGAATTATTGCACCATCAGTCTGAATCTCTTCACCACCATAAGCAACTAGTTTTGCACACATCGCTGTATCATGTTTCTTACCAGTTTTTATTTTAGCAAACATTTGTGCTGATATAACATTGCATCCAGTATCTACTTTAAGGTCTACAGGTTTCTCATTAATTCATACAATACAAAATATTTCACTCTTTGCTGCCATCTGATAGTCTGATGTATTAACTGTTTTATCAATCACAGAAACACCATCAACATAAAACATTTGGTCACAGCTCTCTAGCTGATCTACTTGCTTCTTCAAATGCTCTCTTTTAATAAAAGATTGCGACACTTTAGACTTGCAAAGCCTTTTGAAACGATTCCACTTTTTACATTTGTGACATTGCTGACCAAAAGCTAAGCACTTTTCTCATTTAGGTTCATGACTGCCTCCACAAATATTACAGTTAACAATGAGGTTTGGTAAGACACAGCCCTTTGGATTATATTTCTTTTTCATCTTAACTTTTTTCTGTTGAACACTATCAAAATTCGCACTGGCAGATACTGCAAACATGCCTTTCTCATTCGTAAGCATATTAGTGTGCTTTTCTGTAAGCTCATGTATTTGACAAATCTCTATGACTTTGCTTAATGTTAAATCACTATCTCGAAGCAAAATCATTCTCACTGCATCATTACCACCACATACAAGAGGGTCTTTTATCAACTCATCTCATAAATCATCAGATCTTTACATTTTAGCTTTATTTCCCAATTCAGTAATATATATGCTGCTATACTTTCACCAGACTTTTGATTTTTTGGGTAAAATATATGTCTTTCCATTGTAATATTCATTTGGGGGTTACACATTTCTCTAAATTTACATTTTAAGCACACAGGGTCTTCCCGTATTTCAGCCTGTATCACAATATGGCAGTTCTCCCCCTCCCCTGCATACACAGCAAGTACATACACAAATGAACATTCCCTCTCAATGACTTCCGAGCCAGCAAAATTGAGGAGTATAAATTCTCTTTGCATGACTGTTTATCAGAAAATGCAGCCTGTATGAAAATATCATATTCTTGCCCAAACACTCACCAATTATCAGCAATATTATCAAACACTAGCGGTCCATATCTGTCAGATCCCTCTGCCATTACAACAAAATTAATTTAAATATAAGCATAGACCAGGTACTTGTAATTATGCTTAACTGCACATCAATTTCTCTGAAATTCCTTTATTTTAACACTGCAAACATTCCAGAAACTTGGGATACTTTGAAGAGTTTCAGTTAATGTGAAAAAGTCATATATTTTGAAAAAATTCAGACGTTTTATCTTTTTCGTACATCTTAAACACTTTGGAAATTATTTCGAAAACTTTTATCAGTAAGTCGCTATCTTGGTAATTATTTTGAACGCTTTGAATGTTTCACCACACATTTGGTGTCTGAAAAATCATTTAAATGAGTTGAAGTACCTTTGAATAATAGCTGATCTGTTTGCAAGTTTACTCCTGTATATTTCTCCCCTTTTAACTTTGTGAATCATGGATTATAGGCAGCTTCAACTTCAGATTCCATTCTGATACCATGTCTTGTGCATTCAAATGAGAGGCTGGGTATGCATTCAAGTCGTTTGTTGTACATAAACACATCAGGAGTTGTAACTGGAACATATACTTCAAACTTCATAAACTAACTGACTTGTTACTTCAAACGCACTCACGTGTATCTCCATTCATGCCTGCATTCATTTTGGCTTACTATACAAATTAGCACTGATCTTGCATGTGCTCAATAACTTATATGCACGTGCTATCTAGCTACAGTGGCTGACTAGGTTCAAGATACACACTGATCTACAAGTATTCAAAATGGAGAGGGGTTACTGATATAAATTCCAGGTCTTCACGCTTTCAATACCAGCTTAGACAGTCAAGAATTCCTAAATTCAAAAACAATGTCAAAGTGCTTAAATTGTAAGGATGAACTGAAAGGTCTTTTCTACCCCATGGCAGGTGACAAGGTGCAGTATATGTTATCAAACATTGTTAAAAAGCAAGGAAACCAATGCTACACTACAAGAAACTAATTAAATAAGTACTTTCAGTCACAGATATACTTAATGATGTGTTTATATTTAGAAAGGTAACACAAGAAGCAGAGGAACATTATTAAACAACACTGTCTTTGGCAAGGAATTGTAAATATACAGATATACAGATATTGCTTTAGCAATCAAAGCATAAATTATGTTTTACTGAATAAATGACAGGCAAAAAGGACTATATGACACAAATATCACATTAAAAGACTTAGCTTGGAAAGTAAAATATCAACACACAGAAAGTGTGATGGTAAATATTCACCTACATTACATGCTCTGTGACATGTAAAACATGCATGAATTGCAAAAGGTCATGTCATATCACAAGAAAATATAGATTAATCACTAAGACAAGACAAATACACCACAGCATGACAGAGAACAGTCTGACAAAATATCAAAGGCATATTCTTTCAAAAGTAAAAAAAAAATGATGAATATTGCGACACAAGGATAAGGGAAGTGAAAATTTAGAATCAAGCACTATACATACATACAGACTTAAATATGGTTCCCTATTAAAATAGCAAAGGTCCACTTACCCGAATACGGAAACATCAACATGTATACGTCGAAACGTGAAAACACCGATCGTCCTGAAGCGCGAAATCCGAAATGTCAAATCGTCATGGTTGACCCTTCTGTGGTATAGCTCCGTAAGATAAGTGTGCGATAGTTACGGACCTTAGGGTTAGGGTGCAGGTTAAGGTAAGTGCATAGACAGTAATGTATGTAAGGTTTAGTGTAGGGTTTTGGTTAGTGTATGTATGTGGTTTATTTATTTTGTTTGGGTAGGTAGTATGTAGCGCACGGTGGAGTTGGACAACTGTGGTAGTTCGAGATTTTGAATTTTGCAGTTTAAGGTGTTCGGTGTATTCGCGGTTCGGGTAATATGTGTCAATGATTCCGTATTCGCTGTTTAGGACTTTCACGGTTGTAATATAGACCCCATAAATACATTAACACTTATATGAGGAAGAACATACCAGAAATAAAGGTCCAGATCAAAACTAAAAAATGCTTACAGATGTGCCAACTAACAAAGTGAATGAAGCAGTCTGTTATCAGTTAAAGCTAAGACGATCTAAAATGTGTGATCAAAAAAGGACTACTTTACAGTTTCAAAGAACCACTGCCTTTACTGGAGTACTTCTGAACAGATACCTGTACAAATAAAACATATAGCATGAACTAAAATGCATGCCATGCAAGGCAAAGCTATTGGCTACTCACTGATGTTACAGCAAACCTATGTTGTATTCATATCACAATGACCGCAACTACCATACAAAAGGTAGGCCAAAAAATCAATCTAGACTGTTTACTAAGGAGGAAATAGTGATGAGTTATGAATATGCAGCCCTTGTAATAATCATAAGCTTAGCAGATATAGAAGAAGAAACTAAAAAGGATCCCCTTTAACAGAATGTGAAGCAGACTGTGTGGATAACACACTAAACCAAAGAGAAAGCGTTGATCCGAATATCTCCAGATTCAAGAGGCACAAGACTGATTTTCCTTGCTTCTTTACAAAGGAGAGTCAAAAATAGAAAATAGAAAACATCAGGCTCATGTACACATTTTGGAAACTAAACCAATTGTACGGGAAAAGATATGGAGGTACTCAGAAAAAAATAGCGCAGGGTGTTAAGTGACAAAGTGAGATACGTGGACTTGCAGACAGAGGGCAAGTCAGAGACACAGGTGGTGCAACCACACTAATGGCAAAGTAGCACAATAAACCTCACATTCAAATGACTGTATAATGATTAGCAACCACGTGTCAATATGCTAATGAGAGCAATTGTATAATGCAAAGGATAGAATCAAACATGGTGTTTAAAAGTAGACTGATGAGCAGTGATCAGCTCATCTGCAAACCATCATCTTTCAGTGTACAAGTGTATCACTTGCATGAAGATGCTAGGAATACCATCTGCTGTAGCAGGTCAAGGTATGATAGCGATCATCTTGGGAGTCAGTGTGCATGATGTTACCCATCTCCATCCCTCTGTGTTGTAGAAGATTCCTCAAAATGCTGACACTCAATCACCTTTATGTCCAGGTCACTGTCAGACACAACCATGTGGGCATACACATCACAGAGGGTATGGGGGTATTGAAAATAAAGTGCTTTGTGTGAGTAGTAGACATATGCCTCCCCATATGGAATCAAGAGAGATGCATGGATTGCTTATTCCATTGGACTTGAAGGTTTATGTTTCATTAATCATCCTTGCTATATGAACCATTCAGCATTTGAAAGAGAACACATTGAGCTTCTCAGGCACTGGCTTCATAAATCCTGCACCAGTTTCTTGACATGGTACTTTGGCAAATTGAGGAGTATATTTGGTTTCCATGTAGACCAGAAAAGAGAACAACAACTATGTGAACATTCCGTGACATAGTCTGATTCCCTGTAATCCTAAGAGCCATTGACTTCATCCGCATTGCCATCAAGGAGGCTACTTGCTCCACATATCTTTCCCTATATCAGCTGGAATGGCTTCTACTCAGTGCACCAGATATTATGGAAAATGTGTCTGTGCGCTATCGAGGCAGTTTCCACGATTCCTACATCTGGCACACATGTAACTTTTACCAGAGTTTCAATTAGGATGACTTTCCATGGGGTCAATGAGTTGGTAGGTGCACAGATTGCCACCCATACAGTCCATGACAGTTTGGTTCCATGAACATGGATAGCAGACAACTCATAATGGTATCCACTGCCCTGTGTTACAGGTGATACAGGACACACTTTGGAACTGTGGCTGATGACCCTAACCCCAACTCCCAGATCATGGCAAATTTGGTATAATACCATATTTCCACAAACAAATTAAATCATGAGCATGAGTGGACCACTAAAGGCCTACTTCCATTGCTTGAATGTACCTGTAAAACTAACAAACCCTAACATAATACTCAGACTCTTAGAGAATATAAACAATAAAATAATAAAAATAATAAAATCTTTAACATATTTATAAACGATTTTCATAAATCTATCCCATTCTCTAACATCATCCAATATGCTGACGATTCTACCATTATCTGCTCTGCCACATCTACCCCTAAGCTTCTAAAGCTCACGCAAGAAGCTTTCTCAATTACTGAGCATTGGATGAAAATAAACCACCTAGCTCTCAACGCCTCCAAAACTAAACTCATGGTATTTACCCCCTCTAAAACTACTCCCTTCGATACAAACAAATTCTTGATTACTAGTCAAAACAACTCAATCCTAGAACTGGTGTCTGAAACTAAGTTACTTGGTGTCCAAATTGATAACCAGCTTAATTTCAACTCCCATCTACAACTAAATATTAAAAAAACCCACCAAAAGCTGGGTATGCTCTACCGTCAAAATCAATACCTCACAAAGACCTCTAAAATCGCTCTCTCTTCTTCCTTTCTTATTCCCTCCCTTCTCTATGGATCACCTCTCCTAACTAATCTTCAGTCCTCTCTAAAGAAACAACTTTCCTCTTGCTACAACAAAATCGCCAAGTTCGTTAACGGCCACAGGTCATCCATCCACCAGTGTTCCTCTCTCCAAAAACTAAACTGGCTTGAACTTCCACATCAGCTCAACTACATTCAGCTTACCCTAGCCCATAAGCTCATTAACAACCCCTCTCTTTGCCCCTCCCTGTCTTCTGCTTTTAAGTTGCACCTACCTGACAGAGTCTTAAGGTCAAACAATCAAAACCTATTAGAAGTACATAAACCAACATGTCCCCCTGGCAAAAACCTACTATCCTTTAACCTAACTCGTCTTTGGAACTCACTCCCACCATCCATTCGTACCATCTCTAATCTTTATATGTTCAAAAAATCCCTTCACACACATCTTAAGTCCCAATGGGAATGCTCTTGTTCCCATCCATCATAAAAATATGGAACTCTTCATCCTCCATTCATTCATATGCTATTCAACAAAGCCTACATAACTTATTACTCCCTTCATAACTAACTACACTATACAACAAAACAATTCTACCTCTTTAAAGCCCTAATACACCTCACATTTATTTTACTTCATTTCTATAAGATTGCATTATTGAATGTACCACAAATGCAAAATCAATGACTGTATTCTCTTTTACATCTGTATAAGTATCTTAGCTATCTATTGTTTGTACCTTGTCTGTCCGTTTGCCTTAAGAGCTTTTTCAATTGTATGTACCTAGTCTGTATGTCTGTTTTTTGGAGCTTTTCTCCCCAGGACTCCATTGAAAACGGGTTCTTTTAGGTCCAATGGACTATCCTGGTAAACCAACTGCAAATAAAATAAAATAAATAAAAATAAAAAATAAAACTACAAAAATATTAAAAATTGCAACTGAAATAGACAATCCATTCACAACAACTTATGCAAACTGCCTTAAACCCTATTAAGTAGAATGTTACACAGTTAACAGCTCACAGTAATACAGTAACATAAAAATACATAAAATAGATATATGGAATATATGAGGGCATGTTTTGTGTGATAAAGGAAATGTTTGTCACTGCGGGATTAGGGAACCTGTGTAATAATTCATCACTGCACCATTCAACCTGAACCCATTCCCTGAACCCACAGTACAAGATCTTTAATATATCACAAACGAGACTTGTTCAATATTTATGCTAGCAATGGACCTAGATATCGCAGAGTAACATATATGTATATTCAGACCTTAAACAAATAGCTAAAATATACAAGCTGCACAAAGAAAATGCAAACACTCAAAAAAAAAAAAAAACACTACAGCCAAACTAAAACAACCCAACTCAGATATACAATGAACCCCCCTAAAATCAAAATAATGGAAATCTAAAGGAAATACTGGTCACATCTTACATTCACTTTAAGGTAAAAAAAAAAATAATAATAATTTCACACCCAGTGCATATAACCAACCAAAACCCACAAACAATATTGCCATCAAAATCATGTTTTTAAAGTATAATAAAAATCAGAATATAAGAACAGAAATAAAATAAAACATGACTTATGACTAGCTAATCAGAAAATTTAAATTCCCATTTCTGATGTTAAGTTCGACTTTTTATTAGGATAAAAAAGAAAACTTTTTGAACCAACTACATTGTAATTTATGCCTGTGAAGGATATTATAATTCTCTGTCCTCTTAACGGCATTGACATGATCCATAATCTGCTGGTTTCATTTTTTACTTGCTTTTCATACTTACGCATAGCTATATAAATAACATTTTCAGTGTTATAGTTGTAATGTGACTTACAGGTGCAACAAATTTTAAAGAAATGATGAACTATCACTAATGTATCTGCATGTCCAACACATACCTTAGGAATATGTTTTTTTTTTCTGTAGATAGTCATTCCATTACTGTCCATATCACTACACTTCTCAACAAGTTCTTTAAATGTTCACCTCTCTTATTAGAAAATGTAGGCACCTTTCCCACTGAATCTATAACAGCAGGATTTCTCTTCAAGATCTTCCAGCTGTTAATGTATTACTCTTTTAACCTCACCTATATCAATATTAAACTGCGCCCACATTCTAACTTCAGTCATTTCATGGCTGACCAGGTTATAGGCATTTGATATGATTAATGCATATTTAGTTTGTTTCTCACCTCCAACTTGCAGTTTTAAACTATAGAAATGAGGCAACCAACTCAAAAACTTAGACTTCCAAATCTTCAGTTACTAATTTGGACCACTTGACTTATATATGCATTCAATTTCACATAACATGGATAAACACTGAATGCAGGAGCATAAGTATTGATATGACACTTTTTATAAGTTTTTGTGCTCAGGTTATTTGCCAACTAATCTCTGTGTTTCTCAACATCTAAGAAAAGTGTCCTTTTCAGGTATCTATCAGCTGTAACCATTAAAAAGTAAACTGTATCTACATTTAAAGAGTAAGACAAAACTAAAAAAATTAAAAACTAATAAAGCTATATATATATATATATATATATATATACATATATATATATATAGATATATATATATATATATGTATATATATATATATATATATATATAGATATATATATATATGGGTGACAATCAGAAGATCAAAGTGGGTTCAGTTGAATCCACTTCAGTCGAAGGCCTCGAACCCGACATTGTCTAATCATGAATCTTGCCCCATCTTGACCCATGTTAAAGCCCATTCCGAGGTTTATGGTGAGTTGTATTTCGACAATGTCAGAATTCGACATTGTCGGTTTCGTGGAAGTAGGCCAATGATCCCATCATTCAATGGAGTCAGGTTCGACCTTCTGATGGGAAATCTACACACACACACACACACACATATATATATATATATATATATATATATATATATATATATATATATATATATATATATATATATATATATATATATATATATATATATATATATATATATATATATATATATATATATATATATATATAAATATATATGTGTGTGTGTATGGATCTAGTAGCAGTCATTGATTGGCTGCTACCTTGCAAATGCTGACATACTTCACATTAACAAACAAATATCAATGTGCTACTGAGCACCCCCATGTGTTGGGGGACCCCCATACCCACTTTTAATTATATATACTAACTCCAAGATCATACAATCCCTGGGGAAGGGCATTTTCCCCAACCCCAGGGATTGTCTGTTCTTGTGTAACTGTCAACCATTTGCATTGTCAACCAAAGTGTTTCGACAATACAGAGGTCAATTTTAGCTAAAATACACTGGGAAACCATAAAGATATATATATATATATATATATATATATATATATGTATATATATATATATATATATATATACATATATATATATATATATATATATATAAGTAATACTAAATACCAAGGTCGAATTAAATGGTTGACAGGGATTTGAGATAGACAATAGTTGTGATAGGGGACAATGCCTTTTCCCCAAATATTGTGTTTTCTCAGAGTTAGGATATATAATTATCGGGGTGTGGGGGTGCAGGACAGACATGCTTGCTTCCAGGTTAATCCTCTGAGAATACATAGAATTGTATTAACATTTACCGTCTATGTTAATGTGTCAACATTTGTAATGTTGATATTCTGGCTGTTCAACGTTAGGGACTATATATCCATATATCTATTCTATGGATCCTTTTGCCGCTGTGGCTCATGTCTGGGTTGAAAAGGCTCCATGAACAAACAAACAAGCAGCACTGTGAACAAACAATGAATAGTCTACTTGTCAATATTAGAGGGGGCAGTAACACAGTCTGGTTCAAAGACAGTCAAGTGGCCTGCCAAGTCAAATTTGCTTCCATTAGTATAAAAGGATTTCATATGATAACAATGCATTCTGAATGTATGCCATACAACAAAAGAAGGCTCACTAGATGAAGAGTTCAAGAATCCAAAGTAGCAAAACAAGGAACTGACTCAAGTCACCAAGGAAGGTATAAATGTGTTTAATATCTACAAGCTTCCACAACAGTTTTCACAAAACACTTCATCGGAAACCTGAAGAAGTGCTTTGAGGAAGCTATTGTGGAAGCTTGTAGATGATAAAGAGGTAAGTGTTCTGGCCCATTTGTTTTAATAAAACAGACCATTCTCACCTCAGAGTTATGCATCTTGGCTTGTCTCTTTCTAGCTCTTCAAACTTGAATTTCTAATGTTATTAAGGAAGTTTTATACAAAGTAAAGTGTACAGAGGTTAAAACATTAAACATAAAATGCACAAGCTAGTAAATAAATACAAAAGGTGGTAAAATGTTAGCTAGAAAACATCAATCAACAAGTCTTGTTCACATCTAAACAACACTGGATTTTGTTTTTCTGGTGACAGTCTCTCTGTCCTACTCATACATTTGATTTCAGTCTGGATTAACATACAGTTTGCTCAGAACATTGCAGATGTGGGACAGATCATGCATCTGTATCACCAGGGCATGTTATAAACTTGCTTGCTTTATCCAATATGATGGCCATGAAGCATTCTGCAATGCCTTCGGTCTATGACTATACTGGTGTTATAATTCTGTAGTGAATAGCTGAGATACTGTAGCATCGCTTGAGATGGATACAGGAGCTGTTCTAGGACTGGTGTGCTCTCTTGGATCTCTAGAGTGAATCCAAGCAAAATCCAAGACATCCTTTGAAATCTACAGAAAATAAGTATTTTTATTCACTGTACTGCCCTTTAAAACTTTGTATTACTGAATTGGCATCTACTCTTTACTGTATTTTAGCCATTGTTACTGTTTTGCTCTTTCACTGTTTCAACTGTTTGCTGTTTGAGACTGTTTTTCCTGCACTTTGAATTTCCTAGTACTTGATTTTATAGCATAGTCTAGATTCAGATTTCCTGACTAGACTGTTTAGCATTATCTGAGAACTAAAACCAGCCATCTTACATTAAGAGGGCCCCCAGCACCCTTGTGGCAGAAAGGTATAGCAAAGGACCCATCTGAATTGGAGATTGTTGGAATAAGGCCGAGTATTGAGCATTTCTATTGGCCAGCTTGTTTGAAAATTGCTTAACTTGTTTTAATAAAGGGTTCTTACAGTTGCTACATAAGCTCCACATCTGTGCTGTTTTGTGCCTGTTTTAACACAGCTTCACAGAGTTTGGCAACCAGTCACTGCTCCACTATCTTACTTTGAGCAATTCGAGGCATCTGTTTTCACATAGGGCACCTTCACGCAGCACTATGACTGGCAGTTATAGACGCAAAAGCTGAAGTAGATTTATTTTCCCTTAGAAGCTGCCCATGATCTGCTTGAGGAGTCCCTTAAATTGCACTTAGCTGCTTGGAGAGCACCTTAGCAAGGCTTTCTACACCATTTGCCACTTTAACTGAAATCTCCTAATCCCTAATAGTCTCATATCCCTTGAGAGCCCCTTAATATAGACCCAGCATTAAGCCCTAATTAAACCACATCCTTCCTATTAAAGTAAGCAAATGTACACCTAGTACTATGGATGGTTAGTTCTCCTCTGTTTCTCCTGCCAGCCTGATTGACATGGGTATCCTGTGGCAGTGTAGCAATTACCTCATGTACACTGACAACCCACTACTCCTAAACCACTCAAGCTCAATTTGTGAGAGATGTATCTACACTAAGAATTGGGAATCCTTGTTCTCTCATTCACATAACAGTGACACTGAACAGGTTGTCAGCCCACATACTACACCTCCTGCAAAAACCATGCTGTCAACACATAAACCATCAAATGCAGAGGTACTTAATTTACCTAAACACCAGAAATCTCCGAAATACAAACATGCTACACCTAATACAGTACCTACAGCACTTAATACACATAAAACCACAAGCACAAGTGTCTCACCAAACAAGCCCCTAAGGCAAAGCACATCTAAACCAAATGTTCTGGTCATAGGTGACTCCATAGTGAGACACTCAGATGTCCCACTCACCAGGCTGGACAAGGAGAAGGTTATGGTCAGCTGTCTGTCGGGTGCCAGGCTCTGTCAGATCACACATGCATTCAAGTCTGTCCACAAGTACTGTTATGACTCCGTCATAGTTCATGTTGGTGTGAGTGACTTGAGATGTACCTCACTGGACTATATGAAAAGAGACATACCTGAGCACTCTGAATATGTGTCTCAGGCAGGTACATCTCTAGCCTTGAGCAGCATACTACCTTCACCTAAGATGATACCACAGTATAAACAAAAAATTATTGACTTCAACAATTAGCTTAGTTTCTGGTGTCATTCTAAGGGGATAAAGTACATGTCAGCCTGGGGTGACATGGTAGATAGACCATGCTGCTTTGCCAGAGATGGTCTTCATCTGTCATGCCTGGGATTTTGATTACTGGCTAAGGCTGTTGCCTCCACCATAATGCCTTTTTTAAGCAATGTCACGACAAAATTCTAATGTAAAAATCTCTTCAAAAAGCAACCTCAAGGTTATGCTGTTAAATGCTAGTAGGAGCCTAAACCTAAAACTGCACTCACTGGAAGCAACCCTCACCTTAAAAGATGCAGACATCTGTGCAGTAACAGAGACTTGGTTTAAGGTTGTGGAATGCACCCCAGCCATACCAGGTTATAATGCTTTCCACATATCAGACCACAAACTGAAAGTGCGAGAACTAAAGGAGGTAGAGTATCAATATTCATCAAAGATAAATACACCTCTAAATTGGTTAAACAAAACGATTCCCTTGAACTAATCCAGGTCCAATTGATTGTAGGTAAGATCCCTCTCCAAGTTATTGCCAGTTATTGGGCCCCCTCCATGAACCAGGATACCCACACTGCATACTTGTATCTACTTGAATCACTCAAGATACAACCAGATACCCTGGTTTTAGGTGACTTTAACTACCCATCCATAGATTTGGTAAATTGTACATGTACTAGCACACTTGCCCAAAGGTTCTTGGACTTCATCAACTCCAGTGCCCTGGACCACTTGGTTGACACCCAAACATGATGGATTTGGTGCTCACTAACATGGGTGGTCTTTGCACCACCCCATGTGTGCAGCCCTTCCTAGTGAGGTCTGATCATAAATCAGTCTCACTAGAAGTAACAATAACATCTCACCTCCCATTAGCAGCAACTAGACTAAAAAAACTTCTCCAAAGCTAATTATAACCTAATATGCGATGACATTAATAACTTTATAGCCCCTGCCCTCACTGAGGGCATGGATACCTATACTGGGATTTACACCAATGCCTTGTATAAGCATCTATACAAATATATTGACTCAGCTGTACATGATAGGATCAAAACAAGATCCTTAAGAAAGAACAAGCCTGCCTGGTGGACATCTGCCATTAACAGGTTATACAATAAGAGAGAGAACTTGCTGTCCAAGAACAGGAAGGAACCGTCTCTGAATTGGGAAACATTCCATTCTCAGCTTAAACAAGCAAATAAGACACCTCATAAGCCATTCTAAACCTAACTATGAATCCAAATTAGCCTCCTTTGCTAACGATAACCATAAGGCCTTCTTTAGCTACATAAGAAACCTTAAAGGAAAAACCAAGATCTGCACAGAACTGGTTGTTAATGGCACCACATATACTGAACATGCAGAAATAGCCAACCTGCTAGCTGACAGGTTCAGTGAAAACTTCTCCTCCTGTTCCTGACACATATCCCCCAAAGTATCCCTACCAACTGTTCTCCACCTATTATCTCCAAGGAGCAGGTCATAAACACTCTCTCCAAAGCCAAAAACACACCATGTATGGGACCTGATAATATCCCAGGCTGTGTTCTAAATGAATTAAAACAAGAACTAGTCTAAGCACTGGTTTTGTAGCTGCTGAATGGAAAACAGCAACTGTCATCCCATCACATAAAGGAGGCACCTCTACTGACCCTGGGAACTATAGACCATTAAACCGGACCAGCCTAATCTGCAAGGCTATGAAAGAATAACCATGAACCTTATCAACAAAGATATAGGAGGCCTCCAAATGCTGGACCAGACCCAGTTTGTCTTCATTAAAGGGAGATCCTGCTTTTGAACTTAGTGGACTTCTTTGAGACAGTCACCAAAGCACTGGATGAAGGCAAATCCATACAATACAGCCTACCTGGACCTGGCCAAGTGCTTTGACACTATTCCCCACTCAAGCATCATTGATAAACTCACCCAGCTGCAGATCAACCCATATATTATCAGGTGGGTTGCAAACTGGCTCACAGAATGCACACTCAAAATAGGTGAGTCTACCTCCACCAGCAGACTGGTAACCAGTGGTGTACCACAGGGATCAGTGCTGGAACCCCTATTGTTTAAACTCTACTTCTTGGATGTAAAGGCTAAAATAAAAGACCTATGGCTGACAAAGTTTGCAGATGATTGCAAACTGGGTGCAGTCATCGAGTCCTCAAACGATGTTAACATCCTACAAGAGGGATTTACACAGACAAATGACTGGTGCCAAAGTCATGGACTAAAACTCAACGCAAAAAAAAATGCATTATCATTCCCCTCAGCAAGGGCAACATTCCTGCAGATTACCAAATTAACAACACCCTAAGCACACAATCAGTGGTGAGAGATTTGGGGACACATGTTGACATCAACCTTTCCTTTGACTACCACGTCTCTACAGTGGCAAGAAAGACTTTCTTCATCACACACCTCAGAAGTAAGGACATTGCATCCAGAACAAACAAGGTTATAACCCCCCTGTACTCCTTGTTCATCAGGCCAATAATAGAGTACAGTGTTACCTTTGGTATGTACCTTACCAGGGACCTCCAGCAACTGAAAAAACCTCAAAGGTTTCTTACAAAGAATATTTAGGGTCTTCAGCATATGTCATACTTTGACACACTGCAATAACTGTCACTATACTCTGTGTCTTAAAGACTACTCAGAGGCGACCTCGGCCTTGCATATAAAGCCATCTCAGATCCTGCTCTAATGGAAATGCTGTATATTTGTAAATCAAAGGATATAAATTGCACTCGTTCTAGGGAACTTAACCTAGTATGTGACATCAACAGGACTTGCTGGAAAGACAGATATGTCTCACAGAGGTTACCTCTTCTCTGGAATAACCTTCAAATTCAGTTGAAACAGAGCCTCTCGCCGAACCTTATTTAATTGTAATTTGGATGATTAGATGGGAAACCACAAATTCAACACATGCATTTCACCTGTGTCCCTCTTGGACAGAGGCAGCAGTTGTTGACTTAATTCCACTTAACACCTTGATATTCTTGAGAACAGGGGTTGTACTTGACTAGGCTTGTAAGGGCCCTAGTGCCATTAACCTAGTAACCTCCTATGATCCTGTGATCCTATGAATTAAAAGGTGGTCCACTGTCTGATTTGACAGAATTGTGATGATAAACATTGAAAAAATATTGTCTGTTACTAGTACAGAAATTCTGTGTGATAGTTGGATTTTTTTCTCATCAGAGATTGTTGTTGTTAACTGGCTCACACAAATCATTGTTAATATCTGTCCAGTAGCTTCTGGCAATTCTGACATCTGAATTTGTATACTTGTGTTTCTGACTGTTTCCTTAGCATAAAACTGTTTACCGTATGCTATATCGTACTGTCAATAGGTGGAACCATGGGGGTTTCAGAAAGACACATATTGTAACTGTTCTACATGTTAAATAGCATGTTGATGTCAGGATACACCTTAGTTGGGATAAGGTTTACATGAGTGCTACTACAGCAGGGTCATATCAGGGACGGTGCTGCATCATGAATCTTTGCAGGTTCAAAAATGGCAAGGACTGTGTTGTGAGTAATCATGCAACCTGGGGACAGTGGCACACAGGTAGCATGCCCAATGTCATGTGTGTTCCCATGCACATCAAAGTATCCCATACTTGTTACACAGGCACTACAGGATGCCCATACAAGGGCAATACAGTAAAGTGCCAACTGATTTTATTAGATAAATGAGAAGAAAATGGGTGATTGAACAGGCAAAAATGGAAAGGAGGAAGTAAAGGAAAAACAGAAGGACAACAGAAAGAGAAGAGTGGTGTAGGAGGATGACAAGTATACCTTTTTGGGGCATTTACCCATTTTTTTCTTTTTTTTTTTTTTTTTTTTTTTTGAAGAAAGGTGGAGGAGGAAGCTGGAGAGAGAATGTGTGGCTAGAAAGGAGGATATAGGAAAATAATCCAGGATGGGTAAACAAACATGCAATGCAAACAAAAGACTGTCAGGGAAGGTCACAACACATAAGGGGTAGAAATGGAGAGATGCAGACTGACAGAGGCTGCTGATGGAGAAGATTAAACTAAAAACATGGAATAGGACGAGAGAACAGGGGAAAACAGAGTGAAAGGGGATAGGATGGGTTGAAACAGGCCTGCCAAGCTGACCTAAAAGGGACCCCACCCAAAAGTCTACTCTGTGGCTAACATCATTGGTTGACTTTGCCCATCGTGGTTGAATGGCTGGAGTCTGCTGACTGGGCATCTGCTTGATGAGGCACTACAGGTTGCCAATATGAACATCAAGCCATCAGTCCTACTTGGCCTCACAATTTATTGCAACTTAGACTAAAGGTCTTATGAGAGCCCCCCAGAACTACTTGCTAATAAGAAGCCTATACATACACCTCTTAAGTAGAAGCAACAGATGACCACCAAGTTATCCAGGTCATCTTTCATAGATCATCATTGTCATCTTGCAGAAAGTCATGCTTGAGGACTGCTGAGGGCTCAGCAATCTCTCTGGTAGCTGATATAGAGTAAGGAAGCTGACATCTAACCTATGCCTGTACTGTGGCTGATCTTGTAGAAACAGAAAATAAATGAAAAATACAACATAATGACAAAGCAACATAATGAAAAAGAATTGCATTTTTTTAAATAGCTCTTCTGGTGACACAGGTTGAATGAATTAGTGGCTCATGCACTTGATGGGTCAGCTGGGAGGGGCTATATTGATGGCGTTTTTATCTCTTTCGGCGAGTTAAGCTCAATCCAGATATCATGTTAAACCACAAAATAATTGACTTATCTTCTTTCCCCTTCTTAAAATTAAATTACTGTGGGACTTCAGTGCAGTAAACCTTACTTTGATTAAGTATTAGAGGTTAACAATGAAGCTTCTCAATGGCTATTTGTCCATTTTAAATAAGATTTGGTATTTTCTTCAATCTAAATTCAACTTTAATCAAGAAGATGCCTATAAAATAATCTTTAAAAAATCTATGAATGTTTCTGATATCAGACAAACAGATCTAGGAAAAGTATAAACCTATTATATATACTATTAGTCCACATTTTGGGCCACCTTCAGTCATCTTTTTTTGTAAATGAAAAAATAGAAAGACTAACTTTCTTTTTTTATATTAATTTATAATATATTCCCCTTCAGAAGTTGTATTATACCAAATTCATGATTATTTATAATGCCTATCTAACATTGCTTATTTTCCAGCTTGTCCTTCTTCATGCACTGCATGCAGTTTGGACAATGTCGATGTGCTTCATATCTTTTGGCATTTAAAATTCTAAACTCAACAATGGGCCATTTTGAGACATAAAATTAAAATATTTAGCTTTCATGGAGATATTATTTCCTGTAAGTTTGCTATTCTTCACATTCCACCTAAGATATTACTATTTAAAGAGTTAAGAACTTTGATATTCATCTTCATGTTTATTAAACTTTATATCACTAAAAACTGGACTGATCTCAAATTGCAAGTCTCAAATATTTTACAGTTATAGTTCATGACTTTTATGAGAGTGTGTAAAATCTTACCATACCCTCATAAAAAGAGTTGTACCTTTTTGGAGTGCTGGGCAGATATTCTATGTATGATTTCTTGATTACCTGTGCATCACCATATCATTTTCTTTGCACCATCTTCTCACTGTTTTTGTACCTTACTTATTACCATTCAGTTAACACAAGTTTATACTAATTATCTAACTTTTTAGAATTATAATTTTGTAGGACGCGTTTCCTGTTTTTCTAAAGGAGAAGTTGGACTGTGCTAGTTTATTATGGCTTAGTTATACCTAGATACTTTGTGTTGTTATTGCTTTGCTTTTATTTTGTTTGTACTTAATGTTTTTTGTGAAATTTGAAAAGTTCAATAAAATATTTTTGAAACAAATCTTACATCAAGTGAGGGAAAACAAAACAAGACAGCAAAATAATAAAAAAAAAATGGAAAATGTGAAGCAAAGCACAAATGCAATTGTCCAGATACATTTTCTAAGGTTTATTAAAATGGTATACCACAGACATCAATGTAATGCATGCATTCCTGTTGTAATTGAGATCTCAGAACTGTGAAAAAAACAACTCTGAAAATACAGGAGAACAGTGAATAACAAAAATGGCTGTTCTTCTTTATAGTCCCATGCAGCTTCAGCACCCCTTCTACTTATATATACTAACTAAAAGATCATCATACCTTACAAACAAGAATATTCCAAGACACCGTAATCACAGACTTAGTACATGTAAGACTGCATGTTTCTCTTAGTCTCATTATTCCTGGATTCTCAGTACTGAGTCTCCAAATTAAAACAGTTACCACCCTACACTTACCCCTCCACCTGTACAGCCTACATTATGCTAATGTCCACGTGCATCTTGCTACCATCCTGCCCATCCTGCCTGTTTATGGAGTGTGCACATGCCTGTAAAGATTGGCCATGCTGATATCGATCTCACAGCCCATGAATGGGCACAACAAGCAGATGGGTTACACGATGCCCATAGTCATTAGCATAACAAAAACTGACAGCAGCATGGCCAGACTCCAAAGTGCTCATACACAACATTACCCCTGGCTCATGAATGTGCAGGAAAAGGCTAATAGTGCAGAATACGGATGATATCACATTATGTTATTCATGTGATTCACAGATAATAACACTAACTCACCTTATTAGTGTAATAACTGTGCTATGGGCCACATTTTAATGTGATAAAAAACTATGGCCACCATTTTGTGGAAGTCTGTATTATATCAAGTGATGTAGAGAATCAGAATAAAGTGATATCAGAATGCTCTCCTATATAGCAAACCAAGCTCCAGCCAAGAGAACCAGTGATGGACCTCAGGACTATAGTCCCCATTCAAAGGAGTATGGTAGCAGAAAATAGCCGTGGAGTGCCGTGGAGTGTATAGGGTAACTGCTCAAGGCATGACAGGAGATACATCAGTTAATTTTTTGTCTTATTTTGGTAGTGTAGTAAGAGTTATATCACACTTTAATAGTTTTGTAATACTTTAGTTTAATCCTAGTTTAGTTGTTTAGAATATGACTCATTTTGCTGGCAGTACCATTTTCTGATTAGCTAACAGTGAGCCATGTTTTATTTTATTGTTTTTCTTATATTTTGATTGGTTATTACCATTTAAACAAATTCATTTATGGGGGTTGATTTTGATGGTAATATTATTTGGGGATTTTAGCGTGCACTTTATGTGCACTGACTAAATATATTTTTGTTTTCTACTTTGAAGTGAATGCAAGATGTGGCCACCATTTCCTTTACGCTTCCTTTATTTTGTTTTTAAGGAAGGTCAATTGTATATTTTGGTTGGGTTGTTTTAGTCTGGTTCTAGTGTTTTTCTGTTTTATGTATTTGCATTTTCTTTTTGCAGCATGCATATTTTAGCTATTTGTTTAAGAAGCATCAAAAATATGTCAACCTTAGGGCTTTTTTCCTTGGGATTATAACATGGACAGAGTGTACATTAATTTGTTATGATACAGATGGAGTACACAATGCTTACTGGTTTTAGTAGTGTAGTAATAAATACATAAAAAACATATATGTGTACATTCTGGGTCTAAATAAACATATATGTTACTCTTCTATGTCTAGGTCCATTGCTAGCATAAATATAGTACAAGTCTAGTATGTGATGCATTAAATATTTTGTACTGTAGGTTTGGGGAATGAGTTTCATGCTAAATGGTGCAGTCATGAGTCATTAAGCAAATTCCCTAATTTTACAGTAAAAAACCTTTATCACACAGACTACATCCCCAAATATTCCATGTATCTGTTGTTTATGTATTTTTATGTCAGTGTTTCATTACAGGCCAACTGTCTAACTTTCTACTGAATAGGATAAGGCAGTTTGTACAGGTTTCTATGGATGGAGTGTCAATTTTAGTCGCATTTTTTAAACTTTAAACATTGTTTACATTCTCTAATAGTTTAGTGAGCATTATGTTAGGATTTGTTAGCTTTATAGGTTTGTTATATTTAGTTAAAGTACTTAGAAATGGCCTATTTTTCCAGTTGTTGTTGTTCTTGTGTCTTTCCGCTTTTCCCGGTTAGGGGTCGCCACAGCGGAACTCCGGTCCACTAATGATTGGTAGATTTTTACATGCCAAATTGCCAGCTCTGATGCACAACCTTCACCGAAGGTATGCCCATTCATGCATGTCTCCACACAGAAGACGCTTTAGCTGAGAATCGAACAGGACAACATCTTACTGTGAGGCGACAATGCTACCGCAGCATAATATTGCTTTTTGAATTGGCTAGATGTGGACATTTTTTATTGTTTTAACATTTTTCATTTTTATATGCATAGCCTATTTTTCTAGTGGGTTGATTTTTGTGGCAGTGTTGATTTTTTTGGAGGAATTGTGTGTATAGTATAGATTTACTGTGACTTGCTCAAACTGTATTTGTTTAAGGTTGAGATACTGCAGCTGTATTTGATAGAATTGTGATTTAACTGGCAAATCTTTGTATTTATTGCAGCAATGCATAAAACATTGAAGCTTTGTACCTGTTGGGGTGTAAATGAGTAGCAGATATCATTTAACTAGTTTAGGAATAATAACTTTTCCTCCAAGATGAAACAAGCTGTGTTTGAAAATAAATAAGTAGGGTAAGTGTTGGAGTTGAAGGCCCTCACACGGAAGGTACAGGGACAGTTACCTCCTGGTTGCTGTTCTATGATTTTTTTAATTACTGTTGTACATTTACTTGTATGTATTATTTATGAATTCAAATAATTATGTGTAGTCCTTAGGCTCATATGTATTTGAGTTAATGGGTTTTGTGGCAAAATCTACTCGCTACTTTGTTTAGATTTATTTCATGGTAGACCTCTGCATTGTGGCATTACAGTACTTTGTTATTTTTTGCTATTTTTTTTAATTAAGTAATTTATTTATTTTTGTAGTGAATAACATAAGATTATAGATGTGGAGCTGCTTTAAGTAGGCTAGTGTGATTTAGAATTTTGTGTGTGTGTGTGTGTGTGTGTGTGTGTGTTTTGCAGGTGAAGGATGCAAACTTTTATTTTAGTTTTAGTGAGTAAGGTTAATATGGCAGGTTGAGAGGTATTTTTAGTAGGTTTGGTGACATGCCAAGGATGCAAGAGCACTTGTGATGATATAACAAGCATTTTGATATAAGATTCTATTACACCTTTACATAGTTCCACTGTTGGAATAAATATGTATGCATGCATCCATAAAAATTTAGGGAGCTAGATACACACACACACACACACACACACACACACACACACACACACACACACACACACACACACACACACACACACATTAGGCATCAGTCTTGCACAACCAGCAGCAGCTACACTAACACATAGCAAAATCAGAATGAAAGTAGGAAGTCCTGGAGGTCAGCAAAAAGAATGATATTCAGCAGAGTACACACTGATTCAACCAATGTATGCTATGCAAATGATATTTAAATCAGAAGAATTTCATTTTATATCTATTATGCATAAGGTAAGCTTAAGAATACTTAGTTTTTTGGCCTAGAGCTTTAGTCATTTGTCAGTGTGGGTGGCTGTGGTCTTTTATGTATGTTTTGGGGGTGCTATTGTATTCTGTTATATGGAGGTAACCTCTATGTGTACATGATGTATACGCAGCCTGTAGAGATGTATAGCAAAATGCTGCAAGATGAATACATACAAAGCAGAAATCAGACTGTAGGTGCAGCTGCAATTCTGCTTTGCATCAGCTGCAGATGCAAACAATACCCTAACAGTCTCACTGCTCAGCTTTTGTCTTTTATATACAATCACATTCCTCCTGCTTTCAACCCCCACTAGTATTCTATATTAGTATAGTACTATTTGACTTTGTGTACTGCTTCCTTTATTCCTCTGTATAACGGGAAGTGTGATAACATTTACTAACTGGCTGCCAGTATTAAACCACTTCCTGACACATCACTATAGAATGGACCTTTGCTCAGTACTGCTAACTAAACAGTTATTGGATGAAGATTTGCGATATAATTGGTGACGACACAGCACAGTATCTGGAAATCCCAAGACTGTACCTTCTTGGTAAATCATTTTCTGCACTGATCTATGTAGGGCAAACAGTGCCTACAGATCAGCATAAGCATAGCAATAACACAACATACTCATTGGCTTTGTGCTATCAGTACATTAGCAGGCTGAATCACAGATATCATACACAGGGCCGGAACTCTTAGTAACCCAAGTACAGCCATGTCACCCATGGGCATAGCTATGGTTCCAGTCAATATGCACTTTATATCACTGGCATGGCTAATTACCTAGATGTGCAGCTCTAAATGGAATTCTAGTAGCCACTTGTTTTACTTAAATCTCTACTTATAGGTATCTCAGGTACTGAAAGGTACAGTACAACATATGCATTAATATAGAAGTCACGTTTGTATAAGCACCGTGTCCAAGATGGTAGAAGTTAGTTACCAGCAGATAAGTTGTTTGTTTTTCAAATATGTTTAGTTACATTGCTGCTGTTTATATGCATATGTGAGTTGTTCTGTGTATTGTCAGTAATCCTTTAGTTGTTTCCTTGGATTTGTTTGCTGTTTTTGCCATCAGTCTTATGTTGCTGGTGTGTCCTTACTGTTTGGCATCTTTTCATTGATGGAGTAATCTGGGGTTTTGGATTCTTTTGCTCATCCTGTTCTCTGCTAAAACATGAGATTGTTATTCTGCAAGTAAGACATAAAGCTATAATGAACTTGTTAGAGTCATGGCTGTCATGAGAAAATACACAGCAACTGAGAAAAAAAGCAATGCTCCATTTTCTGTAGATCTGAATATCTCATGGAGTTTGCTGTATGTGGCCTGAATAGATAACATTGTGCCCAAGTTTACATTTGTTGCTATCTTGTTGTCTCCCAGCCACATTAAATGCATTCCTTTAAAGGTTGTTTTGAATATTAGCTGTGGTGATTTGAAATTCTGTTTTGGGCATTCCCTTAACATTTTGTTTCTTGTGAAACTTCAAATACATTTACTGATATGAGCTGGCATTTATACACACTATTATTATTACAGGCAAGTTTTCCTTTCTGGTTACATGAGTAGCAGGTGACTGATAATTTGTTTAATGCTTGTTGTTTGTCTTTCTTATTTTTTATCTGAATAATGAGTGCTTTGTTATAAAACCTTTTAATATTATAATATTTTAAAATTTCTGTATAATTGTATTGCATTGAATGATTTAGGTTGTATATTGATCAGAAAATAAGCACTAAAGTAAACTTGACTTTATTGTATAATAGCTATATATACAGTATATGCAATGATATATATTTAATTGGCTAATAACCTTTGAAGTTAACACCAAACCTCACATATTGTAATCATTTTCAGAACATGCATGTAATCTATACAATAGCTAGGACCCTGTTATGAATGGAACACAACTCATGGCAAACTTATAAGTTAGAGGAGTCAGTGGTCCCCTTACAACTTGTTATCAGCAGTTCAAATTAAATATCTCCATACCACCTTAATATGTTATGTAAATCTTAGACATTGTACTGAAGACTTAAACTGCAGACCACCAGCACTGATGTGGCAGATGACTGTGCTAGTTTGGAATATTACCAATGTAAAAATACTGATCTCATCAGTTCTCATATACATATTTTGAGGGTGTGAGAACAACCACCATATTCATGTGGTATGCTGACTTTCTCACTGCAGCATCATGTCTTTCTTACTACGCATATCATTGTGGTGTCTGTGGAACCCCATCTCCTTACATACTAATGTGGGGTATGGGACAGCACTTCTAGTGGACAGTGTGTGCTTAAACATTTAGAAAAAAAATTACAGCCACTTAACTTTATTTTTGATGATTAAGTCTGAAATAAGCATTTCTCATGTCATGAGTCATGACTAAAAAAGATTTGCTTTCACTGACAAACAGCTTTACTATCTATTCTCAAATAATTTAATGGTAATGTATTCTGTTTGTTTATTACACATGGTCCCATTGAATGATGTTCTCCATGCAAGAAAGCAGCTTCCTAAGAGTGCTTCAGTATATTGTGTTATCCTATGAGTTCTTAGGTATACAAATGCTCAATATATAGTGCCTTTTACACATTCACTTATGTTCCAGAATCATTGATAATTTCCAGATGTATGTGTTTGTGCTTACAAAAATTTGTATGTTTCAGTATTTTGTTCCCAGGTTTGTATCTTGTGCTTTGTCAGGGTTCAGTTAATGAACTATCATATAATTATGCCATAAAGAACAAGTTTGTGGTCAGTGTACAACATCACCTTTCTGATATAATTTTACATTTTCTATTTTTATTTCAGGTATAGTCATATGCTAGATAAGCTGAAAAGCTTCATAAAAAACATCAAACATTACAAAGTAATGCATTTACATTATAGCTGGCAAGCCTAGCACTGTAACCTATAATTAACCTGAAACACAGACATTTCTTACTTAGTTTGACACATTTTGTGGTATTTATGGCAACAAATACAAAGGGCATTTTTACCTCCCAAAATGAGGTTTCACTTTAATTTTGCAAATCACAGTCTTTTCCACAAAATGAAAACACTGTTTCTCCATATCTGTGCTATACACCCATCACAATGCTAAATTTTGGCACAAAACTGTTGCACACTACTAAAGTTATGTATCTGCATTTAATCAGACAAATACAGTAACATAAATTTGACAGTCATATCTTTAGAGTTTATGAATATCATAGCTGTTGTCATGTTTCATATGTATCCTAACAATGCTTTTGCCCACTTTGAAATGGAGTTTATTTCATGCTTTAGGAAATTACTTGATGTGCTGTACATGAAAAACTATTTTGCTTTTATACCTAAAACAGCGGAATGCTGAGGTTTTATAGAGAAATGCTGATAACAGCTTTAAATTAATGTAACATTTAATTAGGTAATTAAAACTTTGGATAACTGACAAAGTTTAATATTTTCACCAATAATTAAGCATATATGCATTCCTTCACAGTATGCTATGTCTGTGATAGTTTATTTCCCCTAAGAATTAAAGCAAACTGTTTCTTTGCATATCATATTGAAAATGACCCTTTAGTCCTCACGCAAAACAAAAATAATCTTATTTTTGTAGTCTTTTCAGATTCTCAAAACATTTTACACACACACAACTGGTTGTGAAATGAATAAGTGTGTGGTAACAGTGAATACGCACATCCTCACCCACACGCAACATGAACATTTACATGTGCTAGGTTTATGGGAAGGGTTGCTGGCCAAAACACTGGGGAAATTCCCTTCTCTTTTTGCAAAGTATACCTTGAGTTCTTTAACTTCCTAATAGACCTATAAGACTACAAAAGAACTGACAGAAAGGACCTGCATTTAATATCTCACTGGCACAGCCCCGGATGCTACACATAGATTCTACTGCTTTACAGGGATGATCATCAGTCCTCATTTATGACTAAAGCCCATATTCTTCAGGTGTGTTACCAGGTGTGCCATACAAAAATCTAAACACGTTTTTTATACTTTGCTTCAAGAATGACATTCATAAAACCAAAATTAGAGCAATTTAAATCTTAGCAACTACAGCTTTTAGCATGTGTGTAATGTTATTTACTGACTAAAATAAAACACCCATAAACATTTTACCACCCATAACATCTTGTTTCTTGTTTTACTTTGTTCTACAGTCCCACAATAATACACAGAGGAAGGTTGGCATAATGGGTAAGGTGTTTATCTTACAGGCACAAGGTGCAGGTTTGATTCTCATATGGAGTGATTGTATAGGCTTAATGGCTCACAAGGGCAGTTAGCCTAGTACTAATCTATGCAGGGAGGAAGAGGAAGGAGGAAAGGGTGACCTGCTTAGGATGCAAATGGCGGAGGACTGAGTGGGAAGGGTGAGACATTTGCTCTCTGTCTTTTCCTGCAAGGATCTTGAATACTTATTAATTTAAATTTGCCAAGATGACTCCATGTTCAAAGAGTTTACTTCCTTTATGGTCTTTATCTTTCACAGTATTATATTTCATATGCAAATCCTGAATTACACATAATGGAATGAGGGGAGTTTGCCTAAGATCCAGAATTATCTTAACACCAGTTCTGAAATATATCTAAATAGTTAGTACCTACTAAGATATCTATAGGTTCAGTGTTTGTTGCAATTCATTATGACCTCTGTTTTCAGGCAGTCCTTTGCCATGTGAGTAAAAAGTCAAGATACGTCTATTCAGATCTCCTGTATTTGTTTATTGAAATACCTGTTGTAGACTAGTGGTGGTACAGAAATGGACTCTATCATTCTGATGCGACTTTAACCCAAGATCTCGTCTACCTGATTTTGTGATAGCTTAGTTAGTTCTTAATCATTCCACAGCACTTGATGCCCTCATTATATTCTACATATTAAGAATACCACCTTGTGTTTCCCTTGAAAAGAAGCAGTAGACCTAGTGGGACTAACAAAAGGTAATAGATGTAAATAAATGTATTATGTGGTATGTAGAAAGAGTTCATTTAGAGTTTGATTCCAGTTCAAATGTTCTTTGTGGATTTACTTTGCAAAATGACTTTGCAGGAGAAAACTTGAGAAATCTACATCTGACCATTCTACCATTATCCACAAATGGTGAAACTATGAAATTAAGTTCTTCATTGCTATTAAACTACCAGCTGAAATTCAAAACCAGAAGTAACAACACATTAAAAAAAGTAAAAATAAATCAAATAATAAAATGAAACAGGAGTTCTTTATTGCTATTTCACCACCAGGTGATATTCAAAACCAGAAATAACACCACATTTATTTAGAAAAAGAATAAAAATAAAGCAAATAATTAAATGAAATAAGCACAACTGCCTCTTTGATGTTCCAGAATTTTTTATTCAGTGCATGTAATTCAAATATAGCAGCAATGAAAGAAAAGGAAATTGGTGCAAAAAAATGACAAAAATCATGTTGTTATTATTTAAAATACGGAAACCTTCACTATGGATCAAATGTATAAATTTCTTTGTTCCTTAAGGGGATCTGGTAGAAAATTGGAAACAAAAGCTGCAAAAGACTTGATATTTTTATGTTATGTGTGGTATAACAGAAAAAAAGCAAGGGAGTACAGTTATCCTCATTTCTTTACATAACAGGAGACATTGCAGTAAAGGTATTCATCAAAATGTTCTCGTAAATGAACAGAAACATATTTAACAGTTATAAAATACAGGAAAAATGTACTATAAGTTTACTGTTTATTGCTTACCAAAAACCATGAGCACAAGATGCAATTGATGCACGTGTAACTGAGAAGAAATATAAAGCCAAACAATGTGAATTTGGTGAGCTGTATAATTCATTACTAAGCCACAGATTTATTTGTGGCATAAAATAATGATAAACCAAGAAGCAAATCTTTAACTGAAACAGACGGGTATGTGCACTATTTTACACAGGCATGGTAGAAAGTAAATTAATTTTCACCTATCTTTGCTAGGAAAGCAAATATTATATATGCATATGCATCTACAAAAAAACAAATTATCCTTTTACATATGTTCTGCAAATACAATTAAGAGAGATTATTTATTGGATAACTGGCACTTGTTTAGTTTTGTGGAATAACTAATTTTTAAATTGGTACACAGCCAACCAACTCCTAAAAAAAAAAATGAAGATAATTTCTGCTATCAAATGCCAATATAGACAACCATCCCAGCCTCTCAAAATCTGGCTAAGTCTACTTGGAGTTTAGATGTAATCTGGGTTCAAACTGTTGCTGATAAGAAATATAGTTTCATTTTTCTTTACAATGGAAGCAAACAATGTTTTTGCTGTTACCTCCTTAGTAAATGCCCACAGAGTAGGGTTCTACCTGAACAGATCTTATGTGATTTTATTCTTCTGCTCAGGAATTTTATGTCTGGTAGTACGCCCAGCATCATCTATGCTCCTAGAGAAATAGAGATATAACGTGTTAGCATGATAACAATGCCAGCTCAATAAATACAATTTCCTGGAGGTATATCCTTTGATCCTACAGTCTAACATTATACGTGTATCATTAGCTCAACTTATACAGTGAGTTTAGCCATCAGATATTGATGTGAGACTGCAGCTTTGTGGCCTGCTGCCCTCCTGTTTGTACTGAAGCATCAGACCTTATGCCATCTGTCACACTGCTGTGGGGTGGCTGGACACGCCTAGGATGAAGCTCATCAGGCTGTACAGCATTTTCCTTTGGTGCCACAACTCTTTGGGCATCTTCATAAAAATCAATTACTTGTCTTACTTTTCAATGAGGAAGTTAAAGTTTGTCATGTTAAGTAACATCTGAAATGAAGAACATTTGTGCGGATTTGATGAAGAGATGTAATGTGGCCTGAAGCATATAGTTTTATGGTGTAATAGCACATCCCAGACTTACTATTACTTCTTGTAGTGAGGGTACCTGTAAAACATCATATTAACTTACCATTTTGAACGTAACAAAGTGTTTTAAATGAGCTTCATGGGAATTTGCAGCTTTGTACTATCCAGTTGTCTCTCACTTGTTTTTTTATGTATTATGGCATACTTTGAACTCCTAATGTCTGCCTTTTGGGTAGTTTTTTCTTTTCTTTTTTTTATCCAGTCCTCAGTATGAACAAGGTACAAAGTACATTTTCAAAAAATAAGTTTTTTTTTCAGCAGAATATTGTTTTACAATTAATACTACTAACTTGTTGCCATGCACTGATACAGAGTTTTCAGCAAGTAAAACAGAAAAAATAAATTTAAGAGTTATTAGGTCACATAAAGTTAATTATTTTATATCTCAAAATGCAGCAACATCAAGTAGAAATCAAGATGTTATTCCAAGATATCTTTAGTTAAATTATTTGATTTGATATGGATTCTCCTATATGTTATGTAAAGTCACCAGAATGCAAGTTATGTTTTTTATATATTAAATTCTGAAAAGTTTCATTTGAAAACATAAAAAAATACAAAAAATATTTTCCTTTGCATGGTACAAGCCAGCTGACCATCCCATGTAGCAGGCTTGGCCGCAGCATCCCATCTTCACCATGGCAAACCATACAGAAAAAGGAAACGTCCACCAAACTTGCATCACCAGCTCAAACAATTCATCATAGTGGGACTAAGTGAACCACAAAATTCAAAATCTGATTGAAAGATCCATGATTGGACATGCCTCAGCCAAGTGTAGATATGTCATTTGTATCACTCTTGTACTGTCTGTACATTGAGAAAGAGGAAGTTAGCCAGATTGTTGTTTATATATACTAACAGAGTATGTTAGCGTCTCCAACTTCCTTACCGCTTTTACTGTTATGAGAAAAAAAAAAACACTTGTGCTGGACAGCAACCTACCTTTAAGAAGTGATAGTCAGCAATCATGTAAATTCAACATTTGTAGCCTAATTAAAAAAGAAACTAGTATTAAATGTGATTACCTAATCAATGTACACAGGTAGTCTTGTGCCAAGGAATGTAGGTACTGAATGCCCAGCTGACTGCTCCTGAATATGACGAGACTGATAAGAATCCTGACCCAGGGGGATATGTTGTATTACAGGAAGTCTTTGTGTGTTGGGGGGTGCAGGAGTTAAACTTGTTTCTTCTTTGCTGGAAACCATTTTAGTCGCTTGTGTCCTGGATAAGCAGATTTCTTATGTATAATGCCTACATTCATATTACTTAATTTAAGATACAGGGCTTTTCTACATATGCCCCTTAGCAGTCAGAAAAACTCACCCCATTTACATGCTTAAAAAGTATATATATATATATATATATATATATATATATATATATATATATATATATATATATAAACTTTCGATGGAATGAACTTTAGATGGAATGAACTTTCGATGGAGTGATAGGAAACCATATATATATATATATATATATATATATATATATATATATATATCTGTATGTGTGTGTGTGTGTGTGTGTGTGTGTGGATATACATATATCAGAACCCTCTTGATCACTTTGTATTGTTTTGCCTAGACACAGTTAATTGTAATAGTAAAACGATGGCTGGATGACTACTGCTACCATCTGTCCATAGCCTTCCTTATTTAACAAAGGTGCCGAGCTAATGTTTGCTTCTTAATTGCAAGTTCATAGACTTATTCTAAATGAAGAAAAAATAACAATTGAAAAAAATAAAACAAATACTGGAGGTGTAAGAGAGAAGGGCTTACTCTGGTGTTTGAACAGAGTGGCAGGCCCCGAGCAAAATGTTTCCTGAAGGTTTTATTTTGTATGAAAGTTCATGCAATGTGATGGGTAAAGTTGTCAACAATCTGCATAGTTGATTGTTTAGTTAAATTCTTCAAGCTTTGAAGAAGGGAGGGTCAAATCATTAACTACAGAGATAGGTATACATACATTTAGCAAAGTGTAATTTGCATATGTTTATATTCTGAACCCTTTCCTAAAAGTACATAGATATCAAGGTTTTGTGCTGTTTATTAAAAAACAGCATTTTGGAGAGTTGTACAGATATTGATCAAAATGTTTGTTAAGCTTTCTGCACTGCTGAGCAACCTGTGAGTGTTTTGCTCCATAAAGCTGTGAGATCCAATGAGTACAGATATGTTCAATGCAATATAATTTCATATCAGGTGACTTAAAGATGCATGTCAATGTGCCAAACAACATGTTTTAACTTTATAGGTTATATACTTATGTAGCATTCACTAAGTTCTGGATTCAGACCAGAAATAATTTGGGCACTTGATGAAAGAATTATGAGTGATAATATTCAAAATTATTAATCTGCAGTAGCTATGGTGTGTGTGTGTGTGTGTGTGTGTGTGTGTGTGTGTGTGTGTGTATTCATGTACCCAGTTAATTAATCTGTTCAGGGTTATAGCTTGGGTTTGAAAGCTGGAAAATATTTAGTTTAGAGGATCTTCCATATGAAAATAAAATTGCCAAAGATTCCAAAGACAACCACAAGGCATTCTATAGCTATAAAAAGTCCAAGTAGCCACTACAAACCAAAACTAAATAAATCAGAAAAACGCTGGAAACGTGAAATAATTCCACACTTTTAATAAAAGGTTTAGCGCTTTTATCTAGTAAGACTAGACTTCATCAGAACAACAGTTAAATAAAATGACACCATTTAAATAGTAATGAGTACATACTAGATCCAATAAAATACACATATTTAATCCCAGCCCATTTCCTATGTCATCACTTCCTCTGAAATGGGAACTGGATGAAAAAATACATATTAAAATACAGTGAAAATACCTTAAAAACATTAAAAAAACCCTCCACTACATGAAACCAGAATTCAGTTATGAATGTTGTGAAAATTAAATTGTTGTAATAAACAATGTTATAAAATATACAGATAAATCATATTTTAATCCACTAAAGTTAATATATTTACCTATTAAGAACAAGAAATTAATTAAAACAATTCCCAACCCTATCAAACACATGTCCTAGCTTCTAGGATGGGCTTAATAGATATGCTGTCATTAATGCCAGGCTTTACTGTGGCATTTAAAATTATTTGCCACTGTACCTCTCTCTCACTTAATAAAATCTTCAGGTTTCCACCCCTAGGATTAGGATATAATACTTCTAATAAAGCAAATCTGAAGGTTTGACATCCTGGACTATCCCTAACATGTCTATATAAAGCATTATTAACATCGCCATTTCTAATTGCATACAAATGGTCGTATAACCTGTTCCTCAAATGCCGACCAGTTTTCCCTACATAAAATGCTGGACAGTTGTCACATAAAGCAAAATAGATGGCATTCTTAGTTTGACAATTTCCTTTCATGAAATAAATCCTATTCTTAATCTGATTTTTAACTTGTATGGTAGGTTCCTCCAAAATAGCAAAACAATAATGGCATCTCCCACATTTTACAGTTCCTGTCCTTTTATGCTGATTATGTGTACTTCTTGCATATAATTTATTTTTCAAATTCTGTCCAATCTTATTAACAAATTTGGGATGTTTTCCTACATGCTCATATATCGTAGAATCACTTTTTAACATGCTCCAGTTCTGCAAAATAACATTTTTAACTGCAGAAATATGTCTATTATAGGGTACAACAAAAGCCCTATTGAATTCTTTACTTGTATAAGCAGGGTCTGTATGTATTTCATTCAGTGTTCCTTGCCCTAATAAGGGTTTATATGTCTTAGAAAGGATACTTTTAGCAACTCATACTTGCAGTACAGCAGCTGTCATCCTTATCATTTGAAGAAAAATATAGTCAAAGGACAGTGTATTAGGGGGCCCCGTATGACTTCGGATTATTCAGACATGGTACGGCAAATGAGATATATAGGTACTATGTTTAAAGACAGAGGATATCCCAGTAAGATGGTGGATGGTGTGGTTATGTATGTTACAAATGAATGGGGGAAGACATAAGACAGGGAATAAACATACACTGGCAAATACAGATGGCCCATGCTAGAATACCCCTGTTAGGAGTAGTGGCTGCTGTAGTACACATAACAATAGGCACAACAAACCATCATGATAAGCGTGTGCACACATATGACCACACGGAGTGTATGCATTGCGGTCAGCATCCACACACCTAACACAGTCCGTAGACACTGCATGTGAACGTACAGGACATATGTCACATATCGGGCTCATGTACTGTTAAGATATGCGGTGATGTGGTCCCATGGCAGATCAAGGATGGGTGTGTCCTATCAATAAGGGTGTGTACACCCCCCACAGCCATGGTATGCTCTGATGGTTGTCAGTGTAATAGTATTGGATTGGTCATACATGGTATGATGTTGAGAGCTGTAAATCAGACATCAGGCATTCACAAATGACATCTGTCCACATATCATCCCAGGTATGTGTTTCTGAAAAACATAGGGGCTGTGAGCATTAAAGTTGACATAACTGTGACACAGTACTACACATTCAGCAATGGGTTGTACATGGCAGACTGCAGAACAGGTGCACAGCAATACTGTGTACATGGGTGCAGTGGTATCCAGGGGAAGGGCCATCACTTAGTGACACAGCACATGCATCACACATATGTATACTGTTGCTAGCATGGATTGACTATAGCTGCACTGCATGCTGTTGTGTACCATATGTTATATATGTTGACAGATGGGTAATAGTAGGACTGTGTGTACTATCATTGTGCAACCTCACCATTATGTGTGTGTGCATCCTGGTTGGTAGTTAGTTTGTCTGTAGGGTCACTCTGGTGAAGTGGAGGGAGATTGATGCATGTAGGATGCATGTGTGCATATGTGTGTGTTTGTGTGTGTGGCCATGTATGCACATGTGTGATTGTGGGGTTGTTCATACAGCAGTACCTCCCTTTGGGATCGTGCAGTACATGGACATGGACTGCCACATTATACACCAGGAATACTTGCCATGTATGTAATCACAGGACAGCTGATAGTATAATAAGGTCTGTAGCATGGAACAGGCATTAAGAGGGAAGGTAGACACCATGTATACCCTTATTATCACATTTAGCAGAAAGGTGACTGACAACCCACGTATGCAGCACTACAGATGCATTGGGGAAGTACTAGTCAGCACCAAGGAGTGTATCCATATATTACAGTTGTCACACGATAGGCTGATTGTGTAGCATATCTGGCATGCACTGAGCAATACATACACATGACACTCCAGTGCGTGATATTATGAAGTGAACATAGTAGCCCACACATATAGGAGCCATGCTCACGATGTCCAGTCATACACAGGGTGAACACTGAATGACATCAGTGAGGCCATCTAAAACCACTACACACAGGTCAGGCAGGTAATGTAGTAACAGGTCTTGTGCTGTGATCACTTGTCTAGGCATTTAGAGGACTGATATGTTAATGAGTGATATTGCTGTGTGTATGTTACCAAGTGTGATGCAGGAAGGGGAACACAAGGAAATATATGTGGGACTGTCTGTAAAGTCATGGAAAGGTAGGTATTACAGTTGTGTGTGTGTGTGTGTGTGTGTGTGTGTGTGTGTGTGTGTGTGTGTGTGTGTGTGTGTGTGTGCACAGTTATGCAATGCTGTACAGGTTTTAAAATGCATTTATTGTTTTCCCCCACAGGTAACAAGGTGGGTTAGGGTCCCTCCTGCATGCAATCTGATGTTGGTGTCCATACAGACACTGAAGATGATGATAGTACTGTTGAGGCACAGGTGGGGTTGTCAGGGGCTGAAACAATGCCATCATTTGACATCCCCCTTTTAGCCACCCCAGCTCTGCACACAGTTTCAGAGCCTATACATACCCCATCACCAGTGGCCATAGTGGAGGGACAGCTGGCATTTGGTAGCAGTTCACAGGAAAGTGTAGTAATCATGCCTACTGTGTCTGGTTGCAGCAGGCATAGCTGGATGTCTGGCAGGGTGCCACATAGGCAGATGTCCGAGGGAGGTCGTGGTAAGGCTGTTGGTCATCATGCCTCTGGCAGATGCGACACAGCTGGTACCAGCAGGCACATGTTTCAGGCTGTCATGGCAGTGCAGGCATGTATAGAACATTACACCAGACAGGGCCTGAGGCTGCAGAGGTCTGCTCTCACATCTGCAAGTGACAATGCCCATGAACTAGCTGGTGCCATCTGTGCATTAACTGAGTTTATGGATAGACGGTCTGGTGAGATGATGGCCCTCATCGACCGTGGTCTGTCCGTGCTTGAACATATGGTGGGAGTGTGGCGATGGCTGTGTGGATGTAGGCCAGCAACGCCAACAGCTGGCAGTCAATGTGGATATGCTAGGACACCAAGGGGCTCCTGTAGTGGCAGTACCAGTCCTGGCACTGTGGGGGCACTGTCAACAACACACCACAGGAGGACATGAGCACTTGGTCCTGGCCAGTCCCAGGAGGGACCTGGTTCCAGCAGACATTTGTCATCATCAGGTGAGAGTAGCACATTGAGGCTCGTACCTGGATATGGCCATGGAACCCCTGGCAGGCACAGTCCATGTGTCCATGGCCAGAGGCAGTGAACTGCACACTCTGCCAGGTATGGTCTGCAGCTGTCTATAAACACCTGTGTAGGGCAGCCACATGGCAGAACTGTGTGCATGCATCCCTACACACTATACAAACACACCTAGGGCAACCCCATACCTACACACACCACATCACCATGCCCAGTTCACCTCAGTATACCCTTCATCCACACAAAAGTGTCAAATGTATGGCCCACCCTTGGCCTCTGGTAAACCAACAACACACCCTGTGCATATGATGATACCTGTACCACATCCCTGTCATCCATACCATTGATGCAGGGACAGGCTAATATGGTTTTGATGCACATGGTGACTGTACTACACTGTACCACAGTACTGCAGTGCAACATGTTGTAAGGAGTAAAGTGTAATGTGTATATATCAGGTAGTGTAGCCATCCAGCAGTGATGCATTATAGCTGTTAGTAACACTGGTTGATTGTGGTCTCTTTAATGTTATCCATTTGTGCTGTAGGTGTACATGTGTCAGCACGAGGATGATCTGCAGTCATATTCCACAATGGGGTATGGCACTGTGGTGACACCATGGCTATGACATATCTGGGGTACAGTTGAACACATGTCACAGGTTTGTATAACAAAAACACAAAACCAGGAACTGCAAAACACAAACCATAAACAAAAGTGAACCAGTTCCGATAGAAAAACTTGAGTGATGTTGACAGTAATCCACATGGATGTGTTGCATAAAAATAGTAGTAATAATGTCATACTTAAAGCAGCATACCAATATTTCATGATTTCATGTTTTTAAAATGTTTTAAATGTATGACAGGGGAGATGTAGAATTGATTGCTAATTAATTATTTTATTAGCCCAAGGGTATAAAAGCACTGTGTTTTTGAATTGTAACTGTTTTCTGATGAAGTCTTGGTTTCTAAGATGAAATTGCGCTCAATAAATCTACTATTTTTATGCAACACATCCGTGTGGATTACTGTCAACATCACTCGAGTTTTGTATCGGAACTGGTTCACTTTTGTTTATGGTTGGTGTTTTGCAGTTCCTGGTTTTGTGTTTTTGGAGTTGTTTTGCACTGGGGTGGAACAGACACGAGTGTTGACAATGTTTTGGTTATAATTATTTCAAGAATTGTTGTAATGGATGGTGGATTCTATCGAAAATAGTCTGTCTCCTTTTTTTTGGAGAGCAATGATGTTCGGAAGACCAATAGTGGGGTAAACGAAACTACAACTTTGGTGCAGCTTACTAACATTATTGCAAGTGTCACTGGGAAGGTAACAGAGTTTCAAGCAGCTGTTGAATGATTACAAGGGCCGGGAGGCTCAGTGAGGAGGGCAGAAACCATGCCGGTTTCAACTGTGGAGGCAGGTTGTTCCAGGAAGGAGGAAACCCTTACACGAGACCCAGGTGCATGTAAGAAGCTTACACAAAGCTCTAACAACTGGTCAACAATCCAGGATTCCATACCATGTGGCCATGTCTGGCAAGATTCAACCTTTTCAGGAAGGAGGCCGACCCTGAGTGAATGGCTCCAAATGGACATTTTTCCTATTAGTCCCACGCCACCTGGTACCCAAGCTCCAGAAGGGAACATAAACAATGTTTTGAGAGACTTGGAAAGTAAATTGGGGAAAGTACGTAACTTCCAATGTGACAATGTTTTTTTAAAGGAAAGTATAAAAAGTAAAAGAGTACCGAAGGGGCTAAGGGATTTTCGTGCTCCTAATGGTTTGTCCGAAGATGATCCAGAATGTCTTGAACTCATTGAAATGTTTGACAGACACGGTGTTGAACTCATGGAGTTCATTATTAAGATTAACAATAATAAAAAAATAGAAGCTTTATTTGAGGATATGGAAAGGTTAAATGAAATTGTTTTAAGTGATGTACACTTTGATGAAATATGTTACAAATATGATAGCATGTTTGATAAAATTGAGCAACAGGTCAATGATAATGTAAAAAGGAAATGTAAAAGGTTATATAGGGATGCTTGTGAATACAAAGACAGAAATGCTTACCCTTTTCCTAAATCATATTTTAAGAACAATAATGAATGGAATGGAGAAGTATTTCATTCCTCACGTCCACATACTAATGAAGTGGTTGAAAATTATGACCAGGAATTCCCAGTACTGAGGAAATCTGAATGGTTATTGAACAAGTATAATGCACCTAAAGGGAAGCATTGTTTAGAGCAACAAGGGGGAAACAAGGGAGGGGGCGAAGGGCCCCTTACCAGAAATGGAGAAATGGCAGTCACTATTAAGTGACCTAGAAGTCCCAGAGGAAGAAATAATTCATTCCTTTGATGGGATACTATTGAGTTATAAGGGGTTCAACATATTCAACTATGCTGGTTTAGAAATTAACAAAGATTATTTTTCTCTATTGAAGAAAGGTATTAAGTTTGTTCCTAATTGTAAGGGAGATATCTCCCACATTATTACAGATTTTAAACTATATACAAGGAAGTTAAATCTAAAATATCTATTTAAGAATATCTCTGTAGTACCTAGACCTCTAAATTTCAAATGGAGAAGTTGTTTTAATCCTCCTTTACATCCTATAATCTCTACTTTTGAAAAAAGTATGCACACAGGAGATTTATGGAACCTATTATAATTCCAAACATAAGCAGTATAATCTCAGTTATGAAGAAAACCACCTCCTAAAGGAACTTTGTGGTAATTCGAACCTGAGGTTTATGAAACCTGACCAGGGGGGGGGGGGGTATGGTAATAGTGGAGAAGATGGACTATACCAATAAAATTTATAGTATGCTACAGGATGATGATAAATATGAAGTCTCATCCATTAATGAAATTAATGTAGCTCATAAGAAAATTCATTTGTTTTTGGAAGATTCATTATTACAGGGTGTAATTAATGAAGAAATATTTCAATTTTTGTGTAATGAGCATCTTAGAACTCCTATTATGTTTGGTATTCCTAAAACCCACAAAAATATATCTGGCCCTCCATATCATTTGATTAGAAGTTCTGAAAACAGTATGACCTACCCAGTGGGGATATTTGTAGAAAGGATGGTTAGTGGGAACTTAAAGAGCATTGATTAGATATTACATGACTCATGGGATTTTTTGGGCAAGATAAAAAGTGAATATTTCCATGTAGATTTATTCACTTCAATTCCCCATTGTGAGGGTTTGAACATTTTCTATGAAGCTTTACTAGATGTTTGTAATTTAAGCAACACTTTAATGAATTTTGTAATGGTCCTTATGGAAATTATTTTAAAAAATAATGTTTTTATATTCAAGGGGAGTTTTACAAACAGACAAAAGGGGTTGCTATGGGTATTAGTTGTGCCCCCTTTTTGTGAACCTCGTTATGTATTCCTGGGAGAAATTATATATATTTAACAGCAAATTCTCAGGTCAGTGGTGGACCTACCTTCGTTTTTTGGATGACATTTTTTATTTTATGGAGTGGGGGTGAAACTATAAAGGAATTTTTTGTTTACATCAACACTGTTTGTGATTACTTCAAATTTACTGCTACACAAGACAATAAGTCTATAAACTATCTGGAAGTAACTATTTCTGTGGATAATACTAAGGGTTGTTTTGTGTCGAGAATATATAGAAAACCTACGTTTTCAAATGATTATTTGGAGTATAACAGTTGTCACCCAGGATACATTAAGAAAAACATTGTGAAGGGCCAGATGGTGAGGGTAGCCAGGATGTGCTCCAGTAAAGAGATTTGTAAGACTGAGATAGCTACCCTGGTTAACCTCTTTATGGATACGGGTTACCCCACCTCTTTGTTATATTCTGTGTGTGAGGAGGTTTTAAATGAATGGGGTAAGAAATTTGTACCCCTATTGGGTAAACCCCTTGAGATTTTAACAAACCCTGTTAAATATTCTGTGGACAAAAATTATAGTTAATCCATGGTTTTGACATACGGGTTACTTAGTAAAGACATTCAACAAATAGTGAAGAGAAACTGGGTAATGTTCAAGGGTGAGGACGGTCTTATGGACTTTGTAGGTAAAAAACCTAATTTTCTGTTTAAACCTAATAACCTCAAGTTTTTATTGGAACATCCTATAAAAATAAATGATACATCAAGAGGAACTAGGAGTTGTGGTTCCTGTGCATACAGTTCATATATTTTAGGGGTTGACTGGGTGGAAATCGGTTCCCCTAAGAGAAAGGTGTGGTTGAAGAGAGGTTCATGTGGCTCCAAGCAACTGGTCTATATTTCTATTTGTCAGAACTGCCAACAGTTTTATGTTGGCAAAACTGAAAGGGCTTTGTGTAGACGGATCTACGAGCACCTTTATGCCATTAGATGTGAGGATGATAACAATGCTCTCTACAAGCATTTAAAGGGTAATAGTTTATGTAAAACTTTTCTTTTTGGTATTCTTGAGAACCTTGGTAATGACATCAGGGGTGGTGATTGGAAAAACAGGTTAGATAGGGAAGAGTTAAAGTGGCAGCTAAGACTGAATTCCACCCACCCCCCCAGGTATTAATGAAGCATGTAGTATTATGCCTGTATTAAAATACCATTAATTTAAGCTTTAAATGTTTCCTTTTAAGTAGAAAAAGTTATATTTTATTCTTATTAATGTATATGGTATATATTAAATTATATTTTATTATTATTGTCATCAATTTATATATAATGTACTAGTATCATATTTCATTGTATTTTTATACCTTCATTTACTTGTAGTTTTTTAAAACATTTTAAAATCATGAAATATTAGTATGCTGCTTTAAGTATGACAGGGGAGATGTATAATTGACTACTAATTAACTATTTCATTAACTCAAGGGTATAAAAGCACTGTGTTTTTGAATTGTAACTGTTTTCTGATGAAATCTTGGTTTCTAAGATGAAAGCACACTCAATAAATCTACTATTTTTATGCAACACATCCGTGTGGATTACTGTTAAGATTTGTATAACAGTTATTGCCTGTGCCACATGGACAGGTGACCCGCTGGGGTGTGTATAATCTGCAACCTGACGTAGACCCATCCACATACATGTACACTCTTACTTGGCAACACTGGGACAATATCCCTACCTAGGTATGTAGTGATACTGAAGTGTGTGGCTTCCATTGCACACACCACACAACGTTTAGGGTGAGGTTTTTTCCAAGTTACATGTTACATGCAGAACATCCCCAGACATGTACAGTATGCTAATGGGGGATGTAATGGGTGTATATGGACAATACATCATGTGACATACCTTCATATACACATTAACAGACACATAGCAAGCAGACACATGTCTAAGAGACCTGGGCCTGTCGCTGCAAACTAACTTGACCATGTGTCCAATGTGTTACAAGTAGGCTGCACACAGCACATGCATAACTGTCCTGGATTGTGGTATCAGTTACCTGTATGGTTGATAGTGACAGTGGTAACCATAACGTGGTACATGGGACATATATCGGGTGTACCTTGGTGTCATGAAAGTGTACACAGCAACCACATCCCCCAGTGGATATTGTACTCCCTGAAACCCATGATGACACTCTGACATACCCACCATCACACATTGGCCATGACTGCGATACAACCCATTGTAGATCCCAACAGTGGTACTACAGGGATATGCATCTAATGCACATGCCACATGCATAGTAGGGTGTTGCATTGTCATGCCTCGCCTATGGGCAGAAACAACACTATCTGTACTACTGTGTGGCAATGGGTATTGTAATAGGAATATGTGGCCTCGGAATGCTGTACCCTACAGATTTACGGACATGCACACATACACATACTAATAGGTATCCCATGTCTATCAACCCATTTGTACAACACTGTTGTGCACTGCAAGGCTTGTGTAGCCGGTATGGAGAGGAGCTTAACAGGGTAAATGTAATGTCCCATACAGCAGCAGCCATAACTGACTATGGCAACGGGTGTTGTGGTGGTTGTGTAGGCCCTCATGGAATTCCTAAGTACAGGTGTGCTAGCACACAGACACTGCTATACTCAGTCATGCACATGTACACATGTGTCAGTACTGGGGTGCATTGCTGCAGGTGGCCATAGCTGTGTACTTAGCTATTGTCCAAGGAGAGATGGGTTGTGTAGGGCATGTGTGTACAGTGGTATCCTGCCACCTGTCATGTAGCAGCAGGCAATCTATCGACAGACACTACTGTGGTGACCCTCAGGGTGAGAGTGGCATGCATCGGCCAGTCCTCCAGGTGCCTCCTGCACATGGCCACTGAGGTGATCAAGTTGACATGTATGCAACATGCATTATGACACATGGTTAGTGTCTGTGATAGAGACCTGTACCTAAGCATGTTCTGTTGAATGTGGTAGTATAGTGGAGGTACCCATGGCATGTGGTACGTACAAGGTGTTGTCTCCAATATGTGCCATTTCTTACACAGCTGACCAGACATGTCAGTGTCAATCAAGCTTAGGATGCCTATACATATCCCAGCTGAATACCTGCCATCTGCACATCTGTACAGGGAATAACAGTCATCAGCTTGGCAAGTAGCTATGCAGTAGGATGAATGTGTTGACAGATAGATGTTTAACAACAATATGTATGCCATAACTACATGTCAGGGGCCCTCGCTATCATGTGCTGTACAGATGGTAGTCTACAGTTACATTCCACATGTCGGTTCATTACCCAGTAGGGGTTATATACTGTGACATAGCTCACACACCAGGGATAGAACAGGGAGGCCTCAGAGTCCAGCTATGCCTGCAGGTGTGCCTGTTGTCAGTACCACATTTGGTACTCTACTCTTGCCTGGCTAAGCACTGTCAGCAGTAGTACCGCCACGATACACTACATGCCAATGTGGCAGCACATACACTGAGATACTATCCCTGTATGTAACACATTCACATGGATAACAGTGCTGTACAGGCCTCATATACATCTGTGTCCCACACATGACACTCACACCCCTTGCTACTGTAATGACAGCACATAGGCACTTGTATTATTCATGGCATTACATACACTTATTACAGATGTCATTACCCTGTTATGTTATCAGACTGGGTGGTGTGAACTGGTTACCAGGGCTAAGCCATGCTTAGCAGGTAACAACATTGCTACAATATAACAGCTAAGCTGATTTTCATACTGGTAAGTAAAGCCTACACTGTGTAAGCACCCGTACATTTACCTGTAGCTTAGCACTGCTTAGCTTCACGCAAACCCATGCAAATCCGCTTAAAGCTGCTCAAAATTGCCTTAACCACTCTGTATCTGACAGCCTTTGTTCTGCCCAGCAAAAAAATGAACAGCCCTTGTACCCAGGAACCTGTACACTAAAGTCACAACATTTAAACACTACACCATGACCACTGTGATGACAGCTGTTGTTTTTCCAATATATCTGTCAATACACATATTGATTAGTATTGAACAAGTGCCTTTACTTCTGCAATTGTGTTACTTGTTATTAATATGACTGTTGCATCACATATGTTGTTTTATCATAATGTACACATAGCAGATACATACGGTGAGATACACCTGGGAGAGTATACACAACCGTAAGGTTTACACATGACAGGAATATGGATATATACATATAATAGGTTGATATATGTCTACATGCACATGTATATTCATACATATGTCTGTATACACATCTGTATAGTGCAACATATATATAGCCATGTGTACATCTCTTCGTATGTACACACACACACACACACACACACACACACACACACACACACACACACACACACACACACACATATATATATGTGTGTGTATATATAGATATATGTATATATAGATATATATGTATGCACATCCTATGTGTACAGATATGCCTATTTATATATATATATATATATATATATATATATATATATATATGTCTATATATATATATGTAGATATCTATAACTATATCCATAAGTATATCTGCATATGTATCTCTATCTGTATATGTGTAGACATATTGCTGTGTATATGTATATATCTGAGTGTTTATATATATATATATATATATATGGGTGTACTTTTGAAGAACGAAACTTCACTACTTCGAACTTCAAAAGTACACCACCCACACTAACGCGAAAGTGCACTTTCACGAAAGTGTACTCTCACAAACCCGCTAGACCGAATGGGCTAGCAGTCACAGACCTTAGGGTTAGGGCACGGGTTAGGGTAAGGGGATAGTTAGTAGGGCTATCCCCTTACCTTGACCCGTGCCCTAACCCTAAGGTCCGTGACTATCGCACCACAGTAGAAGACATTTCAAATTGGGCTATGTCCTCCACTATGGTGCGATAGTCACGGACCTTAGGGTTAGGGCATGGGTTAGGGTAAGGGGATAGTTAGTAGGGCTATCCCCTTACCCTGACTTATGCCCTAACCCTAAGGTCCATGACTATCACACCACAGTGGAGGACATAGCCCATTTTTCAATGTCCTCCATTGTGGTGCAGTAGGTTCGGTCTAGTGAGCTTAAGCGAAACTTCACTTTTGTTAAAGTGCACATTCGCTTAAGTGGCGGTGTACTTTTCCATTTTGAAAAAGTGAATTTTCATTGTAGGAAAGTACACCCGTACATATACATATCCATCTATGTATGTCGATATGTATATGTGTATATGTCTATATAGCTATATGGATAAGTATATATACATATATGTTCGCCATATGTCCTGAACATAGAGTGAAGCCCTACCTCAGGCTCAATAGTCCCAACCTCTTAATGCAAGGGGATGTCAGGTATGTATTGCAGGTATATATGTAGGCTATTGCTACTGTGATAGGGGATATCTTCATAGATATGTTGTGTGTGGGAGGTCACATCTGCTTTTAACATGTGCGCCATTGGCTACTGACAGACATCCTATGGACATCATAGTACAGTACCACTACTAGCACAGTAATGATTCTTTGGACTATAGCAGAGATATCGCCAATAAATGTGGACAGTCTGACACACACTGGTCAGTCCAGAGGTATACGCAGACAACTTTAGTGCAAGACATGTGGACCAAGCCTGACAATGTGGATGTTAACAATGTAGATGGATATATCATGTAAATACTGGTATACATTTGCCTCCATAGGGTGTGCATTCACACACCCCTGTCTGCCTGAGACATAAAAACCGCTGGTACAGAGGTGCCATGGCCACATACTACCCACTAGTTTGTGACATACATCTGTACAGCATCCCACTGCTTTGTCTGACATACATGACTGTTATGGTGGCCTGGCAGCAGTACATCTGAAATGCATCTGGACATAACATCACACTGGGTAAGTACACTAAGCTGTTAGGTATGTAACAAAGCACTGTGCAGGCTACAGGCAGACTGCCACAACACTGGCCTACTTTGTTTTGGGGGAATACACATGTACCTTCATATATAGCAGGCTCTACAGGCATGTCACAGCACAGAGTAACAGATACCTGTGTGAAAGTGCATAACCACAACCAATGTGAACACAACCACAGCCACATATGGTAAGCTAGCATAATATTACAGTATATGGACTATCTGATCAACACCATCCTCATATGTTCCACTCACACACTAACCCTACATATACTGGGCCACCACACAGTGTGGTCCAATTCATGTCTGTGGTATGGGACATGTGTGTGTTTTTCCCTACAAACATGTAAGCTGATAGGGTAACACACAGTGGAGCAGCATGTTACATCAGATAGAACAGGACCAAGAACAATGACATCTACCACAGTCTGTACACAGGCCAAGGTACATATTCACAATACACACACACTGTTGACAATCACCATAAGTACACAGACCTCAGTACTGTACACACAACCACAGAATTCCCAGGTTATGTCCTCACAAATAACCCCTACTATACATAACATGTGTAGCAGTCTGATATCTCACTGGTTTGTTATCAGATATGATGTCAATAAATTATGGTGTACAGAGCATATGCACCTTTTACTGCATGACATATGTACAACGGTTGACAGAGTTGTGGCTGAAGGCACAAATACAGGGCCAATATTGACATGTTGCTGTGATAACCTCATACATTTACTGTTGTAATAGGGTTGTGACATATGTCCAATGAGAGATATGAAGTCAGTAACTCCCATGGCTGTCACCATGTACTGGCTGCAATCCTCACACTATGATTCTGCAGTTCACAAATAGGTGGTCTGTGAGTAACACAAGAAACAAAAGGCAACACACACTGCCCAGTCTGCAGATGACCCTACAGATGGGGGTTTCCTCAGAGACATATCACCGTCATGACAAGTATTAAAACATGCAGACCAGCCATATCCACACACACCCTCTTAAACCAACATTACTCCAAATGCAGAATAGCAACACTTACATTCTGTAGTCATGTCAGGCACATCCCCCTCCTGTGTGCTGGCCTGTTTCCACAGTGTATGTTGTTACTGTGGAATCCCCAATCCATCTGTGATGCTGTTTGCCAAACACCAGATCAAGGTCCTGCTCACAGTGAATGCAAAGGCCCAACACCAACATGGTGCTCCTAGATATTGGAGTGTGTTTCCATGCAATTGGTTATGGGAATGTTACCACAGCTGTTCCACATGCAATCAGCTAGAGAAGGGCTGCAATTCATGCAGAGGCCATCAGCTGATCATGAGCATCACTTACAAAACACATGCGACTGGCTAAGGAAAGCAGGTATAGTTTTCCACATCCACCAGAGAGGGAGTGAGAGAGGCAGGCATAGGCAAAGGTAAGCCAGGGAGGGGGTGGGAGAGTAAAACCTAAGCCTGTTTGCATCACACACCTACCAGTACAGGGTATCAAACCCCTGACTGAATATGTATTACTATCACATCTCTGTGCAGTTATTGGATGCACCACATAGCTTACATGTTGAGGAGCTCCCCAAACATATATATGTGATGTGAGTGACAGCTGCATCATTGATATGGTAGCGATACGGTAGGTGTAGTACATGTGCCTGTCCACATGAACAGGTGTCAGCATCAACACAGCCACACTCTCTCAGGGACTCACACACATTGACACACTTGACAGTGTCAGGAATACACTTCCTCACTAGTTAGTTTGCCATAATACAGTACTGTGCAGGTATCACATGCACCACAGGGGTTATCCGGAGGTTATATGGGCAAATGCACCACATGGGTTATCCAGAGGTTATATGGGCAAAAGGTGTGTGGAGACGTCTGACATCAGACAGCATGCTTCAGTATGCCAGTGGGGGTTGTAGTGAGTGTGAATGTGGTCAAAAACATCATACACCACACACACACACACACACACACACACACACACACACACACACACACACACACAGAAACAGTGTGTCAGTACTGACATGCATGTGTGCATTGCTTCACGGGTGCATTGTGGTTGACTGTGCCAGAAGGCTATACAAGGCTAGGTGAAGGGTATACCTTGTCATCAGGCCACATGACAATGGTCTGCAGTGTGGCTCAGGGGTGTAGTGTTGTGATTGGCCTACACAGGTGGGTATTGTATTCACCATCCAGTCACCTGGGTGACTATTGCATGTGGCCAATGCTGTGCATTGCTTGCCATGTATGTGTTCCTTAGTCCATGACATGGTCAATGTCTGGGATGTGCACACCTCCCACATGCATGTACAGTGACATGTGGAACTGTACCTCAGGTGTCTGGCCCATGTTGTGTACACAGATTGTTATAATCAGATGTGCCTGTCCTGGCCTCATGTGCTGGGAATAGGTAATAGACCCTACACTTATATTGATAGCATGATACAGGTATTCCCTGGTGTCAGTGGCATCTGTCCATACAGGGCATGTGTATAAAGCATGGTATGTCCTTTGTGGGTCACATTTGATGGCACCACAGGTGTTGTAGGCATCCAGTGGGGAGCACAGTGAAGGCACACTGTCTGCATGTACATGCATATGTTACTGATGGACAGGGTGCCATGCCCTCTGTCGTCCACTGCAATCACACCATGGTTACTATCTGTGGGCAATATGCAGGGTACTACTAACATAGCAGTTGTTGCCTAGGCAAGTGTGTTTGTGTATGAGACATGGGTTGAGAGTGTTCTCTGTGTAATACAAGGGTTGCTAATATTGTTCGCCAGGCCTTGATATCACATGTAGGGTTATGGATTGCCACCCCAGGTTCTTGGCTATTTCACATCTGTTATCCTTGTAAGGTGGACATTGTGACATATAATAGGGCCACCATATAAGAAATTTGCAAAACCCACTCCACAATGAGTCCAGTTGTTACACAGTCACAGCCACCTCCACACAGGATACAAATGACAAACACAGACACACACACCTGCCATGTCTGGAAATAGAACTATTACTGAACTAATTTATTAGACTACAGCAGTATGCAATTATAGGATGCGCCACAGCAATTACTGGAGTACTCCTTCCCCAAAGGTGTATTTCACAGTGAATGACATCAGCAGGCTTGCCAAATTAGGGCATTTGAATTGTAGTGAGTGTGACTAGCCTAAAATGCATTACTCCCTACAGAGACACACACACATCCACACTTGTTATGTGTTGGAATAGAACCCCTGGGCTACTCCATTCCCAAAGGTTTATTTCACCGCTAATGACATCAGCAGGCTTGTCATAGTAGGGCTATGGGGAGGGCACTGTGTGTGCATGGGCCATAACCCATTCATCTAGAGGTTGACACACCACATGCAGGCACACACAGGGCTATATTATGCAGGTATGTGTATACAGCTGCTAGATGACTACTGCCTTGTACAGTCATGTTGCACAGCAAGCACTTGCATAACATAGTCTGTAATGCTGATGGATACCAATGGCTAACTTCTACAATGAGTGACATTTACATATCATGTGGTTGTAGCCATTTGGCTGTGTGCTGGCTGGGACAGGCCTCATGATGGATGGCTCTTTGTCTCAGTCACTCTCTTCCACACATCTATGTATGTCTACTTTTGGCATATTATAGTGTGTTGTCCTTGGATGTATGTCTGTATTCCTATCCAATGTGTGTGCAAAGCATGACCGGTGCATACTGAGGAGTCTATGCACTAACATCTGCAACTGTCAGATATGTATGGTCCACTGTTGTTTGCAGACATGGGCTTCATTTGTTTAAGTGTGTGAGCACGCTCCATATGCCCTTCTGTATTGAATGTGTGGATCCATTCCAGGTAGTTTGTACTCCAGTGCAGACCTCTGTGTTGTACACCTACAGGTAGCAAACTGTTTTTGCAGGGTATCTGTAGATCATTTGACAATATGGGGTCAAAATGTGCCAGGGATAATGTGTACTGTAGGTGACTGCGTCTGTGCTGCTTCTGCTACATGGTATTTGTGTTAGCGGAGATATTCAGACATGTGTACTGTTATACACTGCGATGTTTTATGTCTTCAAGTACTGTCAGGTGGTCATTCTTGCTCACAGTGATGTCCTGGAGAACAAGGGTGAACGCAGCTGTGTCCAGTATTGTGGGCAAATGCCTACATATTCATGGAAAGTTATGCCATTCTGGAGAGGGAGCTGCAGACACTTGCTGCTGGGTCTGTGTATCTGGTTCAACACCTTGGTACAGTGCTGGTAGAGCACCCTATACTTGTACATCTATCAACGTGACAGTATGGCCTTAGCTTGCTGTGGCAATACCTCACAGCTGTTCAGATTCACACAGGTTACTCAGAGGCAGGGGCCATAAGTCAGGACATTGCCACTATTGTGGTGCACAGGCAAGTTTGTAGCCACCCATTTATGTGTTTGCAGCCAGGGATAGTGTGTACACACGGCTGTGTGTCGGACCTTGCACATTCCATACTGCGCATGCTCCCACCCCCCCTCTATTATTCTATCATCTTCCATACATTATGCATACATTCTCTGATACTTTCCCTAGGGTTATCACCTCATCACAACTGTGTTTTGGTGTTGGTCCACAGTTCATGCAGTGGGACATGGTGGACATGTTACTGTGGTTTGTCCACATGGCCTTGCATCTGGCTTATGTGGAGTGTTTTATGTTGTTATTTGGGTGTCCATGACATAACATGCATTGGCAGCACGTGTGAGACACAGGCCTTTGGCAGAGGCCTGTAAGACATTTGGTGGTGATGCGGGTCAGCTGTGGCAGGTCATTGCATTCTGTCAGTCCTACAGTCCCAGACCGCCATACAGTATATTCCCCTGGGGTGACAGGGTAGGTGTGCTAGGTGTTCATGTCAATACTTTATATCAGTATTGATCAGGTGTTGTGGATGCTGGCAGGGTGCTACCTACAGCTAGGGACACACCTGCATGGGACGCCTGCACTGCATGGTGCATTCTTTCGCTATTGCCATATACAGGTGGGGGTCATATTGTACCCATTCCCAACAGCAGGGATGCATCCAGAGTGGTACCCGTGGGTGGCTTTTGGGTGAGCTGGGTACATGTGTGCTATGGACACTACTCGCATCTCATGCACAGATATGCATGGGGCATTCCAGTTATGCTGGCATGTGCAGGTACATCAGCTGTTTCCCAATACATCAGTCCTATCACCTTTGTGATCTGCAAGTGTTCGGGCAGATGACACCGATATTCCCTACTACAGGCCCAGATAATATGACGCATACATGTATGTACAATTTCAAGGGTGTGTCCATTTCACAGTTACACATTATATACTGTATGTCTGGGGTACTTTCCCCTGTGTACTGCCTGTATGTCTAGCCTAAAAGCCATGCCATGTCAATCTTTCAGATGGTGACACATATTACCACCATACCTTTACAGTGGCTTACTGCTAGCATGTGTTATACTGGTGGGAATTGTCTTTGGCACTGCAGTTGTGAGGACTTGGCCCTGTCATCAGCAGTAGTGGGCAATGGCCATACCTCAACATGCATACATACTGACCACTCTCACACAATATAAACACACACACACCAACCTAACACATATATGCCTGCATATTGTACAAATGCTACTATCTATCCTGCGACCTTGGCCACCTCTGGGCATCTGTGCTCCACTGGTATTATACCTACACATACATGTTACTACATTTCTACATAGGATTTGGGGGGGTGGCACACCACAACGTATGTACATCGGATGGGGGGGGGCACATCAGACTGTTACTACATTCCTAAATAGGACTGGGGGGCACACCTGACTGTTACTACATTTCTAAGTAGTGTTGGGGGCACACTTGACTGTTTCTACATTTCTACACAGGATTGGGGGAGGGGGCACACCTGACTGTTACTACATTTCTATGCAGGATTGGGGGAGGGGCACACATGACTGTTTCTACATTTCTACACAGAATTGGGGGGGACACCTGACTATTTCTACATTTCTAAACAGGATTGGGGGGCACACCTGACTATTTCTACATTTCTACACAGGATTTGGGGCACACCTGATTGTTACTACATTTCTACACTGGTTTGGGGGAGGGGGCACACCTGACTGTTACTACGTTTCTACATAGGATTGGGGAGGCACACTTGACTGTTACTACATTTCTACATAGGATTGGGGGGCACACCTGACTGTTACTACATGTCTACATATTATTGGATGGCACACCTGACTGTTTCTACATTTCTACACAGGATTGGGGGGCACACCTGACTGTTACTACATTTCTACATAGGATGGGGGGCACACCTGACTGTTTCTAAATTTCTACACAGGATGGGGGGGCACACCTGACTATTTCTACATTTCTACACAGGAATGGGGGGGGGTACAACTTGCTGTTTCTACATTTCTACATAGGATTGGGGGGCACACCTGAGACTTGTACACATTTGCTATGACTGTACTGATATGTCAGGTACTCCATTTCATTCTGTATTCTAACCTATCATGCTGACTAGAGGCATATCAGTGTACTACCGGTTGTAGGTTTGATTGACCTACATATTAGTTTCTGACTTCCTACCCTTCAGAAGTAACATCCCACTGCCTGATCTGATGTAGTCTGTCTGTGTAGGCCTGGGGGGGTTACCCATAGGCATAATTCAGAGGCCTTGGCACAGCCTTTGTTTGTGTTTGTCTACACCTGTCCTGCTGGCTGAGACTGTTGTTAGGTATGTGAACCTCCCTGACTGGTATGTGTGTGTCATATGGACACACATGTGGCCCAGCACATTTCCTGCAGTGGGTTTTGTCACCATGTGTAGTAATGGTTCCTATGATAACACCAGTATTTGTTACAGATCTCATGCTGCCACTATAGGTGTCTACTATCTGCTGGCATCCCATTCAGGCACCCTATTCCCTTGCATGCTACATCCATACCATAGATACAAGTAACAACACATACTACTCCAATCGGCAAATGGTAATCACAGTGATTTACCTTGTGGGTGTGCCAGTATTGAGGATGGTGCTGGGGGCTGCCTATGTCAAATGCACATAGTACACTCCCTATACATGGTTGAGCACAGGTAGTGTAATGTTTGGCATCCCTTTTACTGTATGTGCAAGTCAGAAAATGGTGTCATTCCCCGGGTCCCTACTGTTTCAGTGTATTTGCTATGCATTGCCTCTTTGCCAAGGCCAGGGCATACTGGGCATGCCTCCATCTGCCTACTGGGGCAGGCTCAGTTTGTTCCTCCTCCGAGTCACTCTGTGCCTGTGCAGGCCTTCTCATTGGTGGGGGGCTGTGTGGCCCTGTCCCATGTTGTCCCTGCTACAGCTGTTTCTACAGGATCATATTGTGTAGCATGACACATACGATAACAATTTGGGTACATGTAGCTGATGAGTACTGCAAGGCTCCACCGGATGTGTCCAGGCACCGGAACCATGACTTGAGCATCCCAAACACATGCTCTATTATAATTCTGGTCTGTGCGTGTGCCTCATTATGGAGTTCTTGTTCCGGTGTGTGTGTGCATTTCTGATGGGTGTCATCAGCCACAGCTCCAGTGCGTAACCAGCATCCCCCACTAGGTGACTGTAAGGGATGGCCCCATTGGCAAATCTCTAGTACAACTGCGTCAGATGCCAGATGTGGAAATCGTGATAGCATCCAGGGCAACCAGCACACACATTCATTATTATGCCCTGGGCATTGCACATGACCTGGCAGTTGATGGAGGGGAAGCCCTTGCGGTTGATGTAGAACGTACTCTGCTCACTGGGTGATGCATTGATGTGTATGTGCATGCAGTCTATAGCACCCACTAACTCAGGGTATTCTGCTATTTGGTGCAGCAGTTGCATATTGCTGGCCAATGCCTCACGGGTGTTGGGGAAATATATGTGCTCACCAGCATGTGCTGACATAGCATCCAGGAACTGGTTGAGTACCCTGGATGCTGATGCCTGTGAGATCCCCATCATATCTCCAGTTGGCCTTTGGAAGGTACCTATAGCTAGTATTCTTAGGCCTACACATACCTTGGTATCCACTGGGATGGGTTCCCCTTTGTTAGTTCTGTGTGTCAGGCATGGCCAGCACAGCTCAGCAATTTGCTGTAACAGGTTCCTGTCCACTCTATAGTGCTCCACTATCTCCATCTCATGTAGCCCCTGGTAGGTTACCCTGGGTCTGTACACTCTTCTCCATCTCCTCACTGTAGGTTGATTGATAGTATTCACATCCTCACCAACCTCAACCTCTTCCACATGGTGTTGTATGATAGCTATTGCAGCCCCTATCATTTTGTTGTTTTGTTTATTAAAATTTCCCCACTTGTATACACTGGTGGTGTAGAGTATGGAAAAAAACAGAGGGAAAGGTGTTTGCATAGTTTATAGTAGTGCTCTGGGCTGGGCTGGTCTGCTGCCTGTGTAATTGGCTGATTCTGATACATTTCACCTGCCAACTATGCTAGTTCTCCTAGATTACCTTCCTACTGCTGTTTTCCCTTCCCATTGCCTTCCTGTTTAAGCCCGGGGGCACGCCGCGCAAACACAGTGCTCAAATGTACACACAGCTGCTATTTCCTGGTTTACTTTTTTTTTCCTTTAAAACCTGGTGCGTGGCTCTTACACCCGCTTTGGCAATGTAAAGTGTGCTAGGCAGCCTCAGACACACCCCCTTGCTTAGCTCTTCTAAGCTAGGAGCAGACCCAAGCCACAGGGCTCCAATCTGCTTACAGTATGCCTGACACCCCCCTATGATGTCAGCTAACTCCTAGACTTGCACCAAGCTAGTCCTGCTCTTACGCTGCTGGATGCCGACTAGCATGCAGGGGAAATCTAGGATTCAGTATCATTCCCCTCATTTGCATAGGATTGCCTGCTAATGCATAGTTACATGTCCCACACTGAGCCTCCCCCCTTAGCAACTACTATTCACTGGCCGTGTTGTCTTCTGCCTGCCATTGAGTATACTAGCAAAATAGTGATTTTGGTTAGAATGCTTATTTTATGTTATTTTTCTTATTTTCCACACAATCCCATTTGTGTGCCGCTGCCCTACGCTTAAACAGCCGAGATCGGCTAAAAAAATTAAACTTGATTCTTTTCATTTTGCAAATGTTTTCCATGCCAATGGCCTTATAGTTGGCCATTGGCATGCTTTCTACATGATATCCACCCTTTATTTGGAGCTGTCAAGGCTCCATTTTGTAATTTGCAGAAATGTACTCCGTTACTGGTGGAGTACATTTCTTCAGATTACACTGGTCCTGCAAGGCCGGTTTCTAGCTTCCTGGATCTCAAATTCACCTCATTTGCATGGATTTCTCCTGCAAATGGGCAATGCATACAGGGGCTGAGTCCGTGCAGGACTAGTGCAGGAGCGCTCATGCACATCCCTACAGGTTATTCCTGGATCGCATGGCAGACATATTGCCTGCTGGAGCTTCTGCACTAGTCCTGCATGCTGTGCAGGCCTTGCAGAATCCGGGGGAGAATTTACCATTATATAACATGAATCTGTGTAGAGAAAATGCATGGGTTGCTGGTGACTTCAAAGCAAAGGGGACTGCAGGAAGCAATTAAAGGGTGGAACTAAATGGATTTCATATGATCAAAAACATTACCTGAGATCAAAAGAACAGACAGGGATCAATTGCTTTCACCAAAGGCCTGCCTTAGTATGTCCCCACTCATTATAACCAATTTACTGAATATAAATATATCTCAGATGTCTGACTGCAATTAGCAAGGCCATTCTTAGGTAAACTGGAGACCTAGACAAAGGATCCAGTGCAGTTTTTTTTTAAGTTTACTTAATGTTTTTATGACAAGAGAATAAACTACTTTGGTGGAACCATTTCTAAAGAACCAGACAGTATTTCATCTACAATTTTTAGGAAACCGGCCTTTTCAAATAGTTATTTACATTTCACCAGTTGCCATCCTTTGAGACTAAAGGTAATTCTGGTAAAGGGACAGTTGGTTAGGATAGCCAGCATGGTCTGTATATATGATAATTTTTTGAATGAAAGGGACAAAGTGTTACATATATTTAGGGAGCATGGGTAGTGTTGTGAACTGCTTTGTAAGATCTCCCATGAAGTAACTTCAAAATGGGGTTCATAATTCACCCCTGTTTTAGTGATGGGTGAAAAGATCAACAACATTAATGGCAACAATAACATAGGTAGCCCATATGAATGTGCCTTGGTAGGGGAGTACTATCATGATTTAAGTTCCGTTATGGATATATTTCTCGTAACTGGAACATATGTAAAACCAACCCTGAGGTAATTCAGATATTAGGTGATTCCCGAAGGGTTGTCAACAAAAGGGGGAACTAATTTATTTATTTATTTTACATTTGTTGACTGGGATGATCCAACTGAGCTGAAGAGCCCTTTTTCAGCAGAGGCCCGGGGAGAAAAGCTCCAACATATTAAACAATTTTCATTATAAATTAGCATTAAACAGCAATGTTACAGGATTATTACAAGGCACTAAGTAACAATACAATATTATACAGTGTCAATAATCAGGAGTATAGAATAACTATTTCAAGATGTATGAAAATAAATATGTCATTAAGATGAATATAGTTTTTGGGGTAAGTGGTTACAAAACCCTGTTTTATCATAATGTAGTTGCATGAAGGCAAGACAGTTGCAATAGAATGTTTCTCTGAGGCAATTTGCTTAATAGATTTTAGAAGACAGTAGAAAGAGTAGTCAAGGAAGATTAGAGAGCTAATGAGAAGAGTGAGTTAAGGGCAGAAAGTAGATTAAGGTATGAGAAGTAGGGGATGTTTAAGGAGGGAGAGTGCAGTGGCAGAACCAGTGACTTTTAAAGTGCTCATTGGTGGCTGTCTTAAATTGTTTAGGATGTGTAAGGATCCTGATTTCTAGTGGGAGCCTATTCCAAGCAACAGTGGGGTGATACCTGTACATGTTGCATCCAACTTTAGACTTGGGTTTGTAGATTTGTAGTAGGTCTTGGTTAGAGCTTCGGAGAGGTCTGGAGGGAGAATAATGGGAGATGAGAGGGGATAATGCTGGGCAGTAGGAAGGCTAGTATAGGATAGAATGGATGATCTGGAGCTGAGAGAGAGAAGAAGCTGCTGGGGTAATTCAAGCCAGTTTAGGTGTTTTAGAGAGAGACGGTGGGATTTGTAGGTTTGTTGGGCAGCAAATCTAGCAACCTTGTTTTAGGTAGATTCGAGTTAGGTCAGGAGTGCTGAGTTAAGATTTGTGAGAATTTGAGAATTGTACATTAGACTGGGTAGAAGGCAGGTAAGAGAGAGAGTAATCTTGGCTTTAGAGGTAAGGAATTTCTTGTTACAGTAAAGGAGCACTAGTTTTGAATTAATGCAAGTCAAATTTAAGCTGATCATCGATAGTTATGGCTAAGAGGTTAGTGTTGGATTCTGTTTAAATGGGAGTGTTATTAAGGGACTGTATGGAGAAGGAGGGTTTAATATTGTTGAACTGTTTAGGTAGGAAGAGTAACAGCTTTGTTTTTTTTAGGGTTAAGGATGAGCTGGTTGTTGGAGAGCCATGTTTCAACTAAGTTAAAAGATGCCTGAGTAGCTGAGAAGAGCTTAGAGGGAGAGTTGGCTGTTGTGATGACTGAAGAGTCATCTGCGTATTGCACTAAAGATGACTGAGGACAGGAGGTGTAGAGCTGATTAGTAAAGATATTAAAAAGTAAAGGCCTTAGGATAGACTCTTGAGGTACACCCATTTTTACAGTGAGAGGAGGGGAGAGTGCAGAGTGCCATCTCACTGATTGAGATCTATCAGTGAGGTAGCTGGAGAACCATGCAACAGTATCAGAGGAGAAGTTGAGGTTATGCAGTTTGTGCAGCAGAAGACAGTGTAAGACAGTGTCAAAAGCTTTTGAGAGGTCCAAGAATAGGCTAGAAATAAGCTTATGGTCATCCATGGCCATAGAGACAGTATTGAGGAAGGAGAATAGAGCTGTAGTGGTGCTATGTTTGGGTCTGAAACTGTGTTGAGTGGGTGTAAGCAGATTTTCCTGTATTAGATACTGCATATCTTGTTTATGAATACATTTATCTAGTACTTTAGAGAGAAGGGAGAGGACAGAGATAGGTCTAAAGTTGGAGATATCAGAGGAGTTACCTCCTTTTTGTATAGGTAGAGTGTAGCATTGTTTCCAGATGGAAGGGACTTTAGATTCAGAGATAGAGTGATTGATTAGGATAGCTACAGGGAGAGCAAGAGAGCCAGCTGCTAGTAGAAAGAAAAGTGGAAGGGATATTATCAGATGATCCTGAGCATTGTTTTAATTTAGAGAATAGAGTTTTGATGTAGCTAGTAGGCACAGGTTTGAGGGAGAAGGTATTTGAGGAGATAGTATTAGGATTAGGTTCAGAAAAGTTGGAGATGTTAGTAGTAGAGGGGTTTGGGTTAGGGTTCAGTAGCTTAGATACTGAATCTATAAAATAGGTATTGAAGATAGTGGCAGTTCATAGGTTGGTACTAAGCTATCGGCCCTAGGGCCTATACAAGCCTAGCCATAACAATTCCCTGGCTATTTCTTCCCACACTATTTACTTTCCTGGACTACTTTCTAGCAGGGTGATTGATGTGATCCCCAGGATGAATTTCCTTTCTCCCATCCAATCGTCAAGGCTCCTTTTGAAGAGGGCGAAGGAGGCGCTCTGCTTGACATGTATGGGCAGTCTATTCCTGAGTCTAGTCAGTTTCTTCAGATGTCTTGGCTGTGCATGGATTGGGGGAGCTAAGATTACTGGGATGTTTGGTTAATAGAGTTCCAGAATTTTTTAGGATTAGATTTTAGAGCTGTGGGAGGTTTGTTATAGAAGTCCTTTTCATCTTTGTTTATGTGTTTTTTTGTCAGATTTCTGAGTTCTTTATATTTTTGCAAGTCTGGAGGGTGCTTAGTTTGTGACCATTTTTCCATAATTTTTCTCTAGCTATCATAAGGGTAAGAGTGGATTTTGAAAGCCACGAGATATGGTGGACTTAATTCGGACTTTGAGAGGGGGACCAAGTGAGACTAAGATGCTAAGAAAGATGGAGATGAAAGCTAGGACTGCTTCTTCAAAAAACAACTTTGACAGGGTGAGTTACAAAATGGAGGGGGGGGGGTGATCTAAGACCATGGTTACAAGACCTTGTAAGAACTATGAATAATTATGAATACCATACACAAGTAGGGACCACCACGATTGAAAAACCACCGCAATGAAAAATGATATGATGACTGCTGAATGAAATATCAACTCGTTTATTATATAAAACAAAGAAAAGAAAGGATGAGCGCTTTCACGTACACACCAGTACGCTTCTTCAGATCTTGATATCTACATTTTGCTGACCCCTTTTATACAAAAACTCAAATTCAGATTGTAATAATTAACTAATCAATTAAACAATTAACCATTAAGTAATTCATTAAAGTTGCAGTACTGCAATGAACGTTTTTATATACGATTTTATAGCTGCTTGGTATCACTATTAGTTCTAGTGGCAAGAACCTCAGCAAATAAACTAACAAGTAAATATATAAATGGATAAACAAATGAATAAATAAAAAACTTTTAAAACTTTTAAAATACTATCGCTCTAAAGACAGAAGCTGTACATTTTATATAACGAAGGAATAAATATGTGTATAAATGCTTGCTTACAGCAAACCAGTGTTCATCACTCTTAATACATCTTAACACATATTTGTCCCTTAATATGTATATATGAAGCACGTATAAAATGAAAATAAAATGTAAATGGGGTATAAAAATATATATGAAACACAGGGTAAATGCTGCTATATAACATGCAAATACCCTATGTATCATACTACTTCATATGAAGATCTCATTGTGAACTAATAATAAAATCTATTACTAAATGAAAATGGAAAAAAAGAAATAATAAAAATAAAAAAAAAATAAAAATAAAAAATAAATGTATATATGAACGTATATGAAAATATGCGTATGTGTAAATGAACATACATGTATATGTACCTGTATAAATGAATGCTAAAAAATGAATAATATAATATACTTTATAAAACAGACTCATATCTATATAATGTATACAACATACTATATGATAAATTAAATAATATGCCATATAATACAATATACTACAAAATAACATATAGCAATGTATATACACAATATAATATATCTAACTATATTTATTTATTTATTACTACGCGCTTCAAGTATAGGCTTTATAGTTATAGATTGATTAAGACCAGATGATAAATGTGCTCGCAATTTAAAAATCCATTGTAATTCCATAGTTTCCAAATAATTCATATTACTGCCCCCTCTTTTTCTAGGGGTTATCAATTGTAAAACTCTAAATCTAAAATCATGTCCCTCATTCAACATAACATGTCTAGCTAAAGCATTCTGCTGGTTAGACTTTTTGATTTCATATGAATGATTATACATTCTATTCTTAAGTCTCCTCTTTGTCAAACCAACATAGAATGCTTTGCATTGTGTACATGTAGCTAAATATATGAGGTTTGTACTATCGCAAGAAGCAAAAAATCTAGGTTCAAAAACGTAATCTATATCTGGATGTATGAATACCTGTGAGTCAGTAATCAAACTACACCTATTACACTTCCTACAAGGATATGTGCCCATCCTCACATTATTTTCTGGGCATTGTTTAACTAAGGGGTATTCATGTTCTATACAAAGTAGCCGCTTCAAATTCTTACTGTTTTTGTAAGTGAACTTAGGTATTTCACCTACAGTGTCCGCAATGAACGGATCTATTGTTAGTATATGCCAATTCTTTCTTATAATCCTTGTTATTTCTTTATTATCATTAGTGAATCTAGTAGTGAAAGTCACTCTCATATCCCTCATCTCTTCAGTGGCTAATGTATAGCCTTTTGACCCAATATACCCTTTTCTATCTATATTACTATCTTTCTTAAGTATCATACCTCTAATTTCTTTCACCATAACTCTATCATATCCTCTCTCAATAAAAAGATGTTCCATTAGGTCAGCCTGTTTTTCTAATTCACTGTTCACTTTGCATAACCTGGTTAGTCTAATAAATTGACCCTTGGCTATGTTAGAAAAAATGTGGTGAGGATGCATGCTACTAAATTGAAGTAAAGTATTTTTCCAACATGATTTTCTGTATATAGATGTTAAAGCTTTACCATGTTTATCTATACTTATATTGATGTCTAAAAAACGTATAACTTCACTGGAATAATCCATCGTGAACCTCAAAAAGTTGGTAGTGGACTCTAGATAAATAATGAATTTCCTTATTTCTTCCACTGTTCCCTTCCAAAACATAAGGATATCGTCCACAAGCCTCCTATAAAACATGATATTATCATAATATTTACTATTGAAAAGGTGCTTTTTTCCCAGTAATAGACCACCAGGTTAGCATACGTATTTGCACATGGGGTGTCCATGGCAACCCCCCATTTTTGCAAATATAACTTATCTCTAAATATAAAGGCATTATTTGAAAGAACGATGTCTAGCAGGGCACATATTAATATTTGTTGATCCTTTCTAATACTAACATCATGGTTCAACAGATCCCTAATTGCTTCAATGCCATATTCATTAGGGATCGACGTAAACACATTTTTTACGTCTAATGTAACTAAAAGACAGGTATCCATTTTCCAATCCATAGAAAACTGTTCAAGCATATGTATTAGTTGATGTGTCCCTTAATATAGTGGGGATCATTCGAACCATGGGAATTAAGGTCTTATCTATGTATACAGAAATTGTGTCCGTTTTTATTGGACCTTGTAAGAACTGTAAGCAGTGTAGTTACATTTTTCATCATAACTGCCATATTTTGGTGAACAATGCAAAATCAAGGATTTACCCTTCCAAAGGTAATTGTCTAGCATATGGTGGGATTTATATCGCCTCCTGCTCTTCCTGGCCTGTATTTTATGTAGGGAAGACTATTAAGTAATTAAGGAAGAGAATATATGAGCATATGCATTATACTAATAGGAAAAATATTAACAATGCCCTTTGGAGGCATTCCCTACTATGGAAGGGTTTTAAGAACTTCCAGTTTAAAATTTTGGAGAAAATGACCCATGATCCTAGAGGTGGAGCCTGAGAATCCCATGTGGAGTACAGGGAGGTGCTTTGGAAATTTAGATTGTATACTACATATGCTCCAGGCACTAACAATATTATTTCAATATAGCCTGTTTTAAAAGTGCGGGCCACCAAACTCTGGTAATTCAACCCATAACACTCATATTTGTATATATTCAATTTATTGAAATACTTTCTCTTCTGTTTATACATGCATATTTTTCATATGACTAATTTTACATATATGTAAACATTTTGTATTATCATAATTATTTTTAAAAATGTTATTGGTAAGACTGAGTTATAATTGGTTAGTTGACTAGTATTTAAGCAAATGCATAAACATTTCAAAAAATATAATTTATAATACTAGATCAAGAGAAGTAATATGAGTGTTTTTTTTACATATACATTGTTTTATCAGCTTGGACATGTTTGGTTTTATGAAACAAGCAACAATTTTTGTTTTAATCATTAATTAATGTTGATTACAAGTATGTTTGACTTGAGAATCACGTCCATGTATTTTAGGTTGGCTTTTGTGGTTGAGCACAGTTCTGATGAAGTCTGTATTGTTTTTTTTTTCCAGACTAAAGCACTTAACTGTATATGAATACATTTATTTATTTGTTTCCAGAAGTGGAGGATTGGTTTTATACATTTCCGAAGCTTCTTCATTGATTTTAGTTCATCCAGCAATTTTATTTTGTTTTGAAACAGAATTTAGCATTAGATAAAATGAATGTGTGTAGAGCAAATGCAGGGGCAGTTGGTGACTTTAAAGCAAGGGGCTGGGCTGCAGGAAGCAATTAAAGGGTGGGCTAACTGGAATGGAGTGAGGATCTAGTACATCAGGTCAAAGACCTTTACTAGTAGCCAAAACAATAGATGGGATCATTTTCTTTCATCCACTGACTGCCTTATAGCCAATTTATTGAATATATATACCTCAGATGTCAGACTGCAATTAACAAGGCCATCCTGAGGTGAAATGGAGCCCTAGTCAAAGGACCCTATTGGTCCTAATGCTGCACTCTAATCCTCCTTCCTGAAAATCCCCAGTGCCCTTCCCCTGTGTTTCCCTCCATAATAGTCCCACACAATCCAGATAGATTACTTTGTTCTTGTTTTTCCATACACTGCCTTTGTTTTTACCCCCCCCCCCCCATGTTTTAACACATACCCATTAGCCAGGACTCCACTGTAGTCTGTTTGGAGAAAATAACTGAATTAAATAGGTGGAGTTCAGGCCCTCCAGAAGTTGTATAGTTCTTGATGCCCTGAGGTGCATCTTAGAGCTATTTTACAACTTTTTGATCTAGTGATGGCCTGAACAAAAAACATAAGTAAGAAAATAATGCAGTCTTATTTTTTTTTTCTTTCAAGGAAAATAAGTTATGATTTAAGCTTAAAGTTCAAAGGTAACAAAAAATTCCCCAATAAACTGAGAAGACAAATGAGTGCAAGTATATATCAATCCTATTTGGGAATACTGCATACCTTCTTACACCTGCAAAAAATATTTATACTCCCTGTTCCCAGGTAGTCTTAGATAGGGCTGCAATTTAAAGCTGAAAAGGGTAGAGGCATACATTATACAACCAAGGGTTTGAGAGAACAAACCAAACTGCATGGATAAAACCCACACAAAGACAAAGAGTACATGCGCAGTCCACAAAGAAGGAATCACAGTCAAAGACTCAACCAGAGAACTAAGTGCTGCTAGATGGCAACACTGCTCAGTGTGACACTCTGCCAATGATCAGCTGCTATCACATACACTCTGCCAGATTGCCACAGACAGACACTTATTGAGTACAATACTTACGTTATACTTTGATAGAAATTGAAAAAAAAAATATGACCAGCTTGCTACCTTTAGATGCATAACAACCTCCCCCATACAATCATTTTCGTCACAGACAATCTCTGTATTCATCAGTAACAGCCACTTTATTGACTGCTCACACTTAAGATATCTGATTGTTTTAAAATAGACACTATTCCAGCCCGTTTCACATAAAGGCATACCACTTCTGTAAATGCACAATAATTCTAACTGTTTAACTTGAACAAATGCCACAGTGCCAATCACTTTCATCCACATTTAATTACTGCCTAGTTTAATGACATACACCTCAGTTATATGATATAATAAAATAAAAATATTAACATTCAACTACAGTAATTTAAGATGCCCCCAAACATACACACCCATGTGTGCATGTGCATGCGTATGCACATACACAGACGGGAGCATCACTTATAGCCACTAGTATGACTGTGACAGTACATCTCAGATATTTGATTGCAATCAGATGAATGAAATAATAAATACATAAGTAACTGCAGCACATATCTTCTCAGCTCACTGCTGTCAGAATGCAGTATGCAACCCATTGCAGCCCCCCTCCCCCTCCACACACACATCTCAATCTCTTAGCTCAAAAATCAAGGAGAAAGCCAAACAATAATGGTGGACAAAGGACCAAAATCAGGGACAGCTACTGTCTTCATCAACTTAGAAATTTGCTAAAATAACAGATTTTGCATTTTGATTTATTTTGGAATGGTCATAAGTCTGAAACTCAAACATCTATCAGTATTTGGTGAAAAAACCACCCTTGCAGGTCCAGCGCCTTTAAACTACTGGATTCAGACAGATGTGTACAAAGTTCTTTATAATCCACAGGTTATGTTGTAAACAAGAACACCAATAAATGAAAAAACCCAAATTGAAATTTTATTAAGCTTAAAAACAAGCTTTTCGTCGGCGGTCTGCACCAACTTCCTCAGAAAACAAACTGCACCACACATTTGTCTCACTATAAATACATCACAACTCAACTCAGATATTGCTATTTGGAGCATTATAGGTTTACCAGCATTGATGGCAGGTATGAGTAGTAGATACCAAATTGTTGAATATTTTGGCCGCTTCTTAGTTAAAAATTTCAAAGTGTAATTATGTGCTTTTTAAAGGGGAGCCGCTAAGGGGCGCATCTGAGTTGAGTAGTGATATATTTATAGTGAGGCAAATGTGTGGTGCAGTTTGTTTTCTGAGGAAGTTGGTGCAGAGTGCTGATGAAAAGCTTGTTTTTAAGCTTAATAAAATTTCAATTTGGGTTTTTTCGTTATTTGCGTTCTTGTTTACAACATAACCTGTGGATTATAAACAACTTTGTACACATCTATCTGAATCCAGGAGTTTAAAGGCACTGGACCTGCAAGGGTGGTTTTTTCACCAGTTTGTTTTTTTGTTTTTTGAATCTATCAGTATTTGCCAGATAAACTGCAAACTAAGAAACAGACCAAACTATGAGGCAAAAAAAAATCACAGACATTTTTCAAAATCAGAGATAATTGAAAGTATCATCTATTGCCCTTCACGTCAACAAAGAAATACACCCCATACACAAATAAATTAATATATTTAGAAACTTACTAGAATGACAGCCTTAGCATTAGCATGCTTCTTGCAAGCTATTAATTCTGAAACTTAAATGTTGATCATCATTGTAATGTGTGGAGTGCTGTGATTATGCCAAATATTGGGAAAAAGACAACATAGTTTGTGATACTCTAGTATGAGACCTGATATTAATAGTGCTTTGAAATGTCCTTAATAATTGTTAAGCACCTTTGTAAGTGCTCACTAAGGGCTTTACTGGCTTTCAAAGCCAGTAAAACACTTTGTGTTTTTTGTTTCTTTTTTTCTGTAACGATTAATACAAGGCAAATAAAGCTGCATGCACTATAAAGAATTGCGATCGTAATACTCCATTGTGTGTTCTCAACATGGTTGCCAAGATTCACCTTTTGAGCATTGCTCTCAAGTTTATTTTTTTGGCATTCTAGTTTTGAATACATAATAATGTAGTTATGAACAGAGACTCGATCATTCCCCTTTATATTTAGTAACTACAGCATTCATTGATTTGCCAGAAATGTTACAAACTATATGAAGAACAGAACAACATATGAAACAAAAAATAGACTTCCTGTGAAATAAGGGATAGTTGAAAGCATCTAACACCCTTCACAGGCACAAACACACACACACACACACACACACACACACACACACACACACACATGTTAGATATATTTAGAAATTTATAAATACATGTTCACATCTGGTTGCTAGTTAGATGCATATACACTTTGGTTGCTATAATATATGTAGAACTAATATAGTCAGTTAGATGCATACATTTCTGTTTACTGTTGCTCAACGTTTTCTGGAATTCATAAATCCCAATGCCTTGGATCAACTTATCCACACTCCCACCAGGGGCAGCAATATCCTAAACCTGGTCATTACCAACATGGGCTACTGGTGTTCCCCATCAGAGGTCAATTCCTCATTGTTCAGATCTGACCACAAGCTAATCACCCTAGACATCCACATCCCGCCCCCACCCCCATTAGGGAAACCACCGTAAAAAATTTCTCCAAAGCCAACTTCACACTTCTTAAGATAAAAGTGGCAAACTTCACGACACCCATGCAGACAGACAATAGAGGTACGACTGCTGAATCCTACACAAATGCACTTTATAAGCACTTACACAAGTGCATGGATCGTGCTATCCCTAACAGAACCAATATGCTATTCTCCTAAAAAGGAAGCAAATCTGGTGGTCCCCTGCCATAAACAAACTCTACAACAGAAGAAAGAAACTGTTGCAAAAAAGAGTAAAATCCCATGATTGGAGGAACTCCCTAGCCAGCCTCAGTAAGAAGCTGAGATCCCTCATAAAATCCTCCAAAGCTAGTTACGAAAACAAAATTGGGCACTGATTTTAAAGACAACCACAAAGCATTCTATAGCTATGTCAAGAATCTCAATGACAACACTCAGATCTGCTCTGAGTTACAGCACAATGGCACTAAATATACAGAACCTACTGATATTGCCAACATCCTGGCAGATAGGTTCAGTGCTAACTTTACCCCCTCTCACCCCCTAAAGGGCCCATTTCTATACCAGAAGAATGCAAAGTTCTTGTAATTACAGCTGCACAGGTAAAAACCACGCTCTCCAAAGCCAAGAACACAGCATCCATGGGACCTGACACCATCCCAGGCTGCATTCTACATGAACTACAGAATGAACTGGCACCCCACCTAAGCACCATGTTCAATCATAGCCTCACCTCAGGGTTTGTACCCACTGAATGGTGCACAGCAATGGTTATCCCACTCCACAAAGGGGGAGCCACCATGGACCCAGGGAACTACCACCCCCTTAGCCTGATGAGCCTGGTCTGCAAGGCCATGGAACTTATCATCATGGAACTTAGAAACAAAGACATTGGTAATCTCCAAACTCTGGACTCCACCCAGTTCTGGTTTGTAAAAGGGAGATCATGTCTCCTAAACCTGATAGACTTCTGTAAAGCAGTCACTAAAGCTGTAGATGAGGGTAAGGTGGTTCACACAGCCTACCTAGATCTCGCCAAGGCTTTTGACACCATCTCCCACTCTGGAATTATAGATAAACTCACTAAACTAGGTATAAATCCCTATGTCACAAGATGGGTTGCCAACTGGCTCACTGACAGAACCCACACTGTGAAAGTAGCAGACTCTAAATCCGACTTCAGACCAGTGACAAGTACAGTACCACATGGTTCAGTTCTAGATCCTCTTCTGTTTGGTATCTACTTCTCTGAAGTACAGGCTAACACAGAAGGTCTTTGACTAATGAAGTTTGCAGATGACTGCAAACTAGGAGCCATAATCGAAACTCCTAATAATGTGTACATCCTACAAAAGGGCCTCACTGAGACAGATGCCTGGTGTCAAAGCCATGGCCTCAAGCTCAGTGCCAAAAAGTGCATTGTCATCCCCTTTGGTAAAAACTCTGTACCCATGAATTACCACATAGGTGGTAGTCTACTTATCACTGAAAGTGTGATAAGAGACTTTGGGACACAGGTGGTCAGTAGTCTCTCCTTTGATAATTACATCGCCACAGTAGTCAGGAAATCCTTCTACGTGGCACACCTCATCGCAAAAGGTTTCTCATCCAGGAAAAAAGAGGTCATTGTTCCCCTCTACTCATCACTCATTAGACCCATTATAGAGTACATAGGTGTCCACATATCCCCACCAACAGTCCCCATGTGTTCAACAGCAACAGTACATTGAAATAAAATGAAGAAACCCTTGTATTTATTTTTTTAAAACCTCGAGTACAGCTAACCATAGGTGTGCAGGTTTGCCCATCCCTTAGCTATGGTTAAAGCAGCTGAAAAGGCTGAAGAGGATAACAAGGGATATATATATATATATATATATATATATATATATATATATATATATATATATATATATATATATATATATATATATATATATATATATATATATATATATATATATATATATATATGCAAATGAAGCAGCACAGCAATAGTGTAGTGGTTAAAGCATCCTCCTAACGAACAAGCATTCCCGGTTCGAGTCCCAATGCAGCACATATCATTTTCCATGTGAAATCTGTATATGAACATATTTTTAAAGCTTTTTGCCATATAACCTACATAATAACATTTAAATGTGAACTGGAGTACTGCATGACATGCACATGTGAAGTGTCAGTGTCATAATGAATAAGGCACTTGTAAGCAGGTTTAGGTACAAATAAGCAGTAGTAAGCATGTCTAAGTGCATTTGCACGGGGGTAAGCATTGCCTACACAGATTAAGCAAAGTAGAAGCTAACTGAGTGTAAGAAACTGTAACCTGAGGTTAGCAGTGCTTACCATCACATAAACCTGCTTACAACTCCTTTAAAGTGCCTTAATCACTCTGGATCTAACGGCCCATGTTCTGCCCAGCAACAAAATAAACTGCCTCTGCAAGGCTCAAACTCAGGACCCTGTACACTATAGTCACAGTAGTTAACCACTAAGCCATCATAGCAATAGATATGCATGAGGTATCAGCAAACTAATAATCACCACAGGAAAATCAAACTAAACATACATATGAACTGAATCTATGTACAGTGTGAAGTGGTATAACCTGCTACATAACATAAATATGTGAACTGGAGTACTGCAGTAAGATCAGATGTGAGGTGTTATTGCAATAAAGTGTTGAAGTTCCCAGGACCCCATACAGCGTATGTACACATGAATCAAGGATACAAGACACATATATAACATGTAATGAAGAAGACATCAATGCCAAAAGGCAAATATCATGCAAATCAAATATTAAGCACCACTAAGGGTTGCACAGCACTGCTACCCAAACCACTGGCAGGGTACTACCAGTGGGATAAACAGTGTCAACCTGCAAAGTCTAACCTCAAACAAACGCATGGTCATCCCTAGTGGGACAACCCCAAAATTTCTGCTAAAAAGAGTCCTCGGGGTAACATACCATGCCTTAAAGGTAAGCAAAGAAGGATATGTATGTTCGCAGACTGAATGTGTGGGAACCCTGAAGATCCATGGAGTGAGACAACTTACATGATGGGTCCCGAGAAGTGGAGAGTGGGCAATGTGTAGTGGTGAGGTGAGATTCAGATGGAATCTGTAGGAGGGAAGATTGATGCGGAGGAGGGAGGGGTGGTGAGAATGATGAGTAAGACATTATGGGCCGAGGCATGCTAGGGTTGGATGGATCCATTCTAATGGGACCGTCCCAGGGATGTAAACAAGAAAGGGGGGAACAGGAAGGTAACTGAGACATACTTTTTTCCCATGACAAAGCACATTATGAGTAATATGTATGTTGCATAACCCATGGAATAACATATATATATATATATATGTATATATATCTATATATGAACTGGAGTACTGCTGCACGAAAGAACACACACACACACACACACACACACACACACACACACACACACACACACACACACACACACACACACACACACACACACACACACACACACACACACACACGCATATATATATATATATATATATATATATATATATATATATATATATATATATATATATATAAATACAACCTAGAGTACTGCAGGAAATGCACATGTGAGGTGTCAGTATCATTATGCATAAAGCAGTAGTTAGGTTAAGCAGCAAGAAGCAGTAGTAAGCATATGTCAGAACTAGTAAGTGAGTTAAGGCTGTGTGCGCAGTTTGCGCGAAGGTAAGCACTGACAATTTCCGGTTACAGTGTCCTACACCCAGTACGCTTCTAAACTGTTTAACCTGTGTAGGCAGTGCTTACCCCCATGCAAACCTGCTTACAACTGCTCAAAAGTACCTTAATCACACTGTATCCAACGGCCCTTGTTCTGCCTAGCAAAAAAATAACTGCATCTGCAAGGCTCAAACTCAGGTTCCTGCACACTATATCACAGTAGTTAACCACCAAGCCATCATAGCAATAGATATGAATGAGGCATCAGCAAACTAATCTTCACCACAGGAAAATCCAACCAAACATATGAACTGAATCTATGTACAGTGAGATGTTGGATAACTTGCCACAGAACATAAATATGTGAACTGGAGTACTGCAGTAAGCATAGATTTGAGGTGCTATTGTAATAAAGTATAGAAGTCCCCGGTCCCCATGTATGTGCACATAAATCACGGATATCAGACACATATATAACCTGTAATGAAGAATAAATCATTGCCAAATGGCAAATATAGTGCTAATTAACTATTAAGCAATGCTAACCACAGCACAGTTCAAGTTAGTAAGTATAAGCAATGTGTAGGGGAGCCAATTCAATCTGCTTAGTGGTATACCTCTTTAAGCAGTACCAACCTCATGTAAGCAGGTCTGCCCATAGCTTACCCTTTTCAAAACTGGCCAATCATGGGGAAGTGCAGGAAAATGGTGGTATTTAAACCCCACAGGCGGGAATACTACCCATTACTGGATGTAGCTTCCTACTGGAGGCAGAATGGCTGGTGTGGGTGAAGGCAGTCAATTTAGAGCACAGCGCTGGGGCATCCAGGAGTCAAAAAGCATGGTATGGCTCCTGGTAAAACACCATGATCAGAGACTACTGCAGGACCAGTACCAGAGATCACAGTATAAAACGGAGGCCTGGGGCAGTCTCGCCCATGACCTCACCAGTTTCACAGGTATCCCCCGGACTGGTGATCAGGTCAGGCACCACCATGCTGACCTGAAGCAGTGGAGGGGTGGAGGGGGGATGTACTGGAACAATGGATCCAGGAGTCTCGGCAGATGCCCAATGCCCCAGTACCCATTCTACTAAGTAGTAAATAATTGCCTAGCTTGTGCATACTATGGATAGGTATGGCTAAATATCAATGCATTTCTCTGATAGCTGCAGATGAGCGGGCTGCGAACCAGCAAGCCCATGATGCTAGGCTGCAAAGGCTGCATTGTGAGGCAGGTTAGAAATCAGTCTGCATGTACTGTCATAACAAATAAATATAAGAGCCTTAGAAAGTGTTGTACCAGTAGAAATAAATGTGTAATAGTCTGTGAATAAAGGTATAACCTCTGGAGTGCTTCTGTTTACTCTTCTCTCATATGTTGGTGATCTGTTCCATACTATAAACAGTACTGTTGTATCTTAAGCAGTGTCACCTACACCATGGTATGCTGATAAAATGGGCATGAAGTCATGCATAACAATGTTGGAAGTGCAAAGAGGTCAGTTATATTGTACAAGTTAGGGAGACTTAGATAGAAAACAGCCAAAAGCTTTACATGAATTCCTTGATATCACAGTGTACTGTGATGTTAGCTATAGTATTTTGTCACACACAGCAGGGGATTGAATCCTGGGAGTACTACTAAGTTGTATTCATAATCATACCCCACAACTGTACAGATTTTGATACAATGTTCAGATAGAAAGCTGTTTGCATACTTACACCCAACAACAGTACAGAATTTGCTAGAATGTACAAATTGTAAGTTGTATGCATATTCATACCCCACAACTGTTCCAATCTGTCCAGCATGTCCAGATAAATGGCCCATATCACCAGCTTGGTACCCTGTTCTCTTGAAAATCCAGTGTGATGATCCACAAATTGCAGGCAGTTGTCAATGACATATAACTGATAGTCAAACGTGTACATAGTCAGAGAATGCATATGGAAACAAACCTGTCATTCTAGCACCTCAACCAAAGTGTATGACAGCAATTCTCAACATATGTTGCATTAACACCTGCAGCCTGTCACGCCTGTATGTAAGACACGGGTTGCGTATATAAAAATTTATAAACATACCAGTGTACAATATAAGGCCATTGTGTAGTGTAATAATACATGTAAGGGAAAGACCACTGCAGTGACTAAGATTGTTGTGAAAACTACAAGGATATATTAGTTGTTAATTGAACTCTCTCTCTCACCCCTACCATATGTGCATAATAACCCAATGACACTCCTCAACTGGTATGTGTACACTTCAAACTTTTGTTGGGACACATGTCCTAATGGTTTATAAATATTCACATTTGTTTCTATGTATGTGCCATGTAAAAATACACCCATATTGGTGACCTGTTGCCATCAATGAAACTTGCATGCTCCTGTAATGGCCACTGTTGTTCCATATATGCGTGTGTTCTGCTTGCTCTGCAACTGTGTTAAATCTGGTGTGTTGGGTTAATGGGAATACCTATGCATGCTGTTATAACTAATCCTGAATGTTGTTGACTGTTACTAACCCATATCTGTCATAAACCTGTGACAACACAGCTCATATGGGAAGGCAGGTCCCAGTAGACCCACATGTCCCACCTCAGCTGGCCATGGCACCGGGCACCAGCACATCTGGGGCTCAGCCTGAGACCTCCTCCTCTGTGGGCCCTGTGTCACCTTAGGGTGGAACTACTGCAGGGGATGGGGCTCACCCCCCTCAGACTGGGAGCAGAGGGGAACCTGTCACCCATCAACAGGTCCAGGCTGTGGTGTGTAAGGAGCTAGATCTGGATTATTACAAATGGCTACACCAGCTTGAGGGCCGAGTGGCGCTATTAGAGGGTGAGCCTGTCCCTCCTGCACAGCCACCTTCGGGGCCGGGAAAGTGCAGTGGTGACTGCCCATGGGTGGGGACCTCAGTCCCACTGTTTCCAGTTGGGGGGGGTCATGGGCTTGCAACTTCCAAACACCCCTCCCCATCCAAGGTGTTTACCCCCCATGTGTCATATACTGGCCCTGTATGCGTCTTGTGTGTCTTGTCTGTTAACCTACCCAACCTATCTCCCCAAATATACCTACTACCCCTCCCCAACATCCCACTCTCACCTGAAAAAAAGGGCAATCTGTTCCCACAAAAAAAATCTAGCCCCATACATAGCTGTCCATATCGCACACGTGTCCACTGGACATATGTAATCTGGTCTAATTGGCATCACAATGAATGTATGTTGTCCTCACCCCTCTCCCAGGGGTTTGTGGGTCCAAATGTACCTGCAAATATAGTGTATATGCACAGCTGTTGCTGTAGATGAAATGGACAGCTATGGACTTTTCCTATACCCTTCCTGCACATGCATAGCTATTTTCCCTACTGTCATTCCCTCTTTGTGCCCCATTTTTTACCACTGTCTTATCAACCCCTTTTTCTTTCCTTTTAAAGGAATTAGTGCAGGGGTAAGTGGCAGTAAGCACTGTTAAGCAGCAGTAAGCATGTTTGTGTGGGCTTGCATGAGGGTAAGCTATGCCTACACAGGTTAAGAGATTTGAAGCTAACTGATTGTAAGTAAACTTAAGTGGATGTTGGCAGTGCTTACCATCATGCAAACCCATGCAAACCTGCTTACAACTGCTTAAGAGTGCCTTAATCACTCTGTAGTCAATGTCCCTTGTTCTGCCCAGCAACAAAATAAACTGCCTCTCAAAGTCTTGAACCCAGGACCCTGCACTCCATACACAAAGTGATTTACCACTAAACCATGGCAGATATACATAACCTGAAGTTTTCACAAACATATCATGCAGCACAATCTGTCAACATTATAGGAAATGTATTATTATCACACCACATAACCTGTTAATGCAAATAATCTGGACAAAGTATGCCACGCTGTGGGTACAAATAGGAATATATGTCAACTAATGCTCTGATACACTTACAGTGTTGTTAGTTACACATTTATATGTATTAGAACACATATGTAGAAGGAGATGAAGTCTGAAACACAAAAGTGTTGCCACTAATTACTGACTTCAATGCTGCGATCATTCATGACAATTGTCAAGTGAATGAGGAGCAGGCCAAAATATGAGCCGAACATGCATGGACATATGGACAGATATATATCTGTAAATCTAGACAGATAGACAGCTATATGTCGATATATATATATTAATGTATGACTCACAAATAATCATATAATTTCAAATGTATATAGATACATACATATGTTATGTATGTGTGTGTGTGTGTGTGTGTGTGTATTATATATATATATATATATATATATATATATATACAGATGTACATATCTATAGATATATATATATATATATATATATATATATATATATATATATATATTTATATATATAGCCATATGAGATATATATATAGGTACATACACATATATATACACACAAAAGGTATCAGTAGCCATACATATGTAGAAGTAGTGTAAAGTATATCCCTCAGCCACAAGCCCTTCAACTGGCACCTGTAAAATGTGTAGTGTGGCAACCATTCCCACAAATGAGAATACTGACATTAAACATATACCCACCCACAATTCAAAGGACATGACACGACACACAGGTATGCATACACAGATAACCTTTATTCGTGTACTATACAATAATGTATGCCAGTACTGAAACCACATAAGGTTTGAAATATGTAATCAGTCATGAATGCAAGGCCCACACAAAACAGTAGATGCAAGCAATGTGTATATATACCATACTATGCTGTCCAGGCCAAGGCCTTCAATTAGTACAACAGTAGAAACAGGATTTGCCTTCAGGATACGTAACAATCAACAATTATAGATGTAGTTCAGCAGCCTCCAATTACACCCTGTAATCAAGCCCTAGGAGGAAAAGTAACACTTATGTTAATGTCACAGTATCTTGTACATAGCATTGCTTAACCTAACATTTCACTATCACACTGAATGACCCTCGTCTTAACAGTTATATCCCTGAAAAGGTGCCATAGCCTAGGTTAATGGCATAGAACCCCCCCCCCTATAAAAGGCTGTACAAGGGCAAGGAACACTGTGTACCACACACTTACCTCTGGAATGTACAAGGGCACATATGTGTTCTCCAGCTGTTGCCCCCATATATATATGGACTTGGCCCAACAGTTGGTGTGGGAGTCCATGGCATGACTGGGATGATAGCAGTAATGCTAGCGGTAAATAATAATAGGCCATTACCAAACAACCCTTCCTGTATCACAGCAGGACAAAGACTGGCATATATGGGGAAGGCAGAGGCAGGAACATAGGGCCATATTTGCATTATTGCTGTTACACACCCTGTAAATTGCTGGTGTTACAGGATTCATTGCAGCATACACTTATGCAGGGATATGACATTGAAATACACATGGATGTAGCCATGTACTGATAGCACTCAACTCAACAGACAGAATGCCACAGATATATCTGGGACAATACCTGTGTGATGCACAGACAAAACCTAACAGCCAATCCCCCTGGTATCATACGGATAGGCCCACAGTTGAGAGCTATGCAGACAGATAACATTCCATGAAAAAGTACCACGTACACAGAAATCCTGTAAGAACAGATACATTGCACACAACAACACTACTCATGCTGTCTGTAGGTCTGGAACCTTACCCAAATGTGGATTTGGCCTGTGAGTGCAGGTTTTGCTGTAAGAGGTATTGCTACCTGCTGTCTGTAACACTGATGTCCACACACAGCAAGGATGTCATCCATACTGTAAAGGTGAAGGGACAATGCCCACAGAAGGCAGCAATTTATAGTACAGGGTTGCGATGACAGTGGTTATCTGAAGAAATACACAGCAGGCTTCATGCCATTAGCAACTGGTGGACACTGACTGGTGCAAAGGCCACCAACTGATGATGTGCAATACCAACAAAAGCATGCTGCAATCTATTCAAATCAGTTCAATCACTCTACTGGAGAGACTGAGAGAGAGAAAGAGAGAGAGAGGAAAAAAAACTTTCAAGAAAGGTAACAAAGCTCAGGGTTGTGTTACAGTGGAAAAAACATAGGTATGTGGTATATGGCATAGAATAATAGGATGTATACTGTGAAAGGATGTATATATGCCATCAGTACTTGTTCCTGTAATAATGTTCTGCTCAACAACTGCACTGGACAGTAGTGTCAGTCCCTGTGGGCAGTGGGACATACTTGTCAAATGTGCAGACCAGCAGTGAATGGCAAAGATGTGACCCATGATATCTGTGTTCTGTAAATTACTGTGGCCAATGGCTGGTGGGGGTATTAATACTGCCATGATAGACACATGGGTGAGAGACCACACCACCTGCAGGACAGTCATGTTAAAGTGTAGCATAGCATGCCCAACTGCCATAGCAGTATAATACACTTATGTAAAATTTGTCACCATATATACCCCCCTAATGTTAGTCTTGTTCACATGTGACACCTGTCTGTGGTGCAGTAAGGCAGAACAGTTCAGCTGTGAAGTAAAGAGGGTACATGAGTGTGGTCAAGATGTTCATATGCACCCCACATACAGATACATATATGTGTGATACATATTCACAGCTGTGTATGTTTACAGAACCTTGGACAGTTATACATTTATATAGGTATATAAACAACACAAAATGATATCTACACATATATGCACATATGTATCTATCTATATATATATATATATATATATATATATATATATATATGTGTGTGTGTGTGTGTGTGTGTGTGTGTATCTACATATATATATATATATATATATATATATATATATATATATATATATATGTATATGTCAATACATGTCCCTTGCCATGACATGTGTGAGAGAACATCACACATCACTACACAACATACCTACACACCAGTACATGGCTGCAAGATGGAGTGCAGAGTGTGGTGTGTAACCCATGTTGGGAACGCATTGCAATTGTATGAGACGGTGGGATATATATGTTGGTGAAAGGTATTAGGCACATATTGGTATGTAGGTCTGGTTGGGTGACAAACAAGACAGCATACAGGGCTGGTATATGACACATGTGGTGGTTAAACACTGTGGATGGGTAGTTACATTTGGAATGTGGAGGCCATTGAGCCCCCACATGGGAACAAAGGGAACATGGTGTCCACCCATGGACAGTCACGACAGCATCTATATGGACATAAAGGTGCCTGGGCTGTCCGCTGGGCAGGAGGGACATGCAAGTTGAACCTTGTGTATGTGTACTGCATGCCTCCAGGTGATGTAGCACATACCCCATGTCTCTCTTTGGAGCTCCCTATGCACAAGACCCTTGACATGACTGGGTGACAGACATATATCTTTGTGTGCTCCATGGGGGGGGGCACCATCCCCTGAGGTGGTTCCACATGAAGGTAGTGATGGAACAGTAGATAATGAGGTTCCATGGTGGGTCACGGATGTGATGTGGACTGGTAACATGTGCACATTAGGTTGGAGTGGTGTTCCTGCTGGCAAATATCCCATACACATACTGGTGTGCAACTGTCATGGAACATATGTGGGCTGTAATAGTCCACACAATCCCAGAACATGTCCAATAGCATGCATAGATATCCCCAATATGACAGAATGGCAGATGTGTAGCAATCACATAGCAGGCCTACCACATGCATATGTGGAAACATAGTGACAGTGATAATGGCATGCAGATGAAATACCCTGTAACAGCCCAGCAACTCTAATGTCCCCACAGGGAGCATGTCTATAAACACATAGCAGAAAGTGTTGTACAATACAATATATGACCCAATGGTACACATACCAGACACATATCACTAACGTTGTGTGAACACTATGTTGGAGCTGATATGGTGGCGGGAGACCGATATGTGTATTGTATTATGGTAAACATGACATATGAGTTGCTCAGACATATTTCCATCATTATGTCTTTCAGGGAGTATGGTGCACCCGAGGAATCCCGCTTATAGTGCCGCTGAGGAGGAAATTATAATCACCAGCATCATGCACAACTACCAGCTGTTGTTCTCACAGACAAGCCAGGACCAGCAGGAGAGAAGAGCCATGTGGAATGATGTGGTCCACAGTGTGAATGAGGTGGGGATGCACAGCCGTACATATGAGCAGGTCCGCCACCTTTGTAGTGACCTGGTCCTCCAAGTATGTCGCCATGCTGCTACCGTGCGGGGTGACCACCTTGCAACAGGGGGGGACCATAACATCTTTCCCCCCTCACCAGAGTGGAGGAGCTACTCATGAGCCTGATAGCACCTGCCCGCCCACAAGAGCTACAGACTTAAACAGTCATGGAGGTGGGTGCTACACATACACCAGACATGGAGCATGCAGGTAAGGCTACAGGGCATATCAGTAGACTACTGTAGTGTATGCATCTGTACAGGTAGATCATGCATATGTGAGATGTGGGGTCTGTTGCTGTGCAGTACTGATAAGCAGTAATGCATAATCTGTAGTACTGTGGACTTAAGCTGTTGTACTGTAATACTGCAGCCACCCTGTAGCAATGCCACAGCTGTGGTCACTGACATCAACTCTATCCCATCTCAGTGTATGTCCTGCATGCTGACATGTGTGTAATTACAGGTTTGTGTGTGATAATGTACTGCACCATCACCTGCTGTTGTGTGTGTTATGGGGGGTGTGGGAGCTGTCTGTAGGTGCTGTCTGGTGGAGTGTATGAGTTGCCATGTATGTCGACTGCTTGTGTGTATGTCTGTGTGTGTGGCCATGTCTGCACACGTGTGTGTGTGTGTGTGTGTGTGTGTGTGTGTGTGTGTGTGTGTGTGTGTATGTATGTACTGTTTAGCGGTGATGTACAGGTCTTACAGTCTGTTCCCTGTTTTCTCCTCACAGGTGGCAAGGTGGGGCTGGGTTCCCCCCGCACAGGGAATCTGATGTCACTAATACAGACAGTGACCATGAGGATAGGTGTGTTGAGGCACAGGAAGGGTCATCAGGGGCTGCAGCTGTGCCACCAATTGACAACCCACACATATCCACCCTATCCACGCGCACAGTCACACTGCCTCTACATACCTCATCACCGTTGGCCTTAGCTGAGGGACAGCCTATGGTTGACATTGGCCAGGACAGTGTGGTATCTATGGCACGTGTGTCAGGACACAGCAGCCATAGCCAGATGTCTGGTGGGGTATCACATAGGCAGATATTCAGAGGTGCTCGTCGGAGCTCTGCTGGTCATCATGCCACTGGCAGACGTGCCACATCTATTTCAACCACACGCATGTTCCAGACTGTCATGGAGGCACATGCATGAATGGAACAGTACACCAGGCAGGGTCTAAGGGCACAGAGGGCTCATCACACCTCTGTAACTGACAGCATCAGTGACCTAGCAGGTGCCATCCGTAATTACACTGAGGTCATGGATAGATGGTGGGATGAGACATTGGATCTCATCCACAATGTCATGTCCATGCATCAGGACAGGGCGGGACAGTTGTGACGGCCACGTGGATGTATGCCAGCAACACCAGCAGCTGGAGGTCCCCGTGGACATCCAACCAGTCACAGCCGCACCCGTAATGGCAGTAGCAGCCCCAGCACTGTGGGGGGGGTGCTGTCCACAGACCGTCATAGCAGACCATGTGCATGTGGCTCTGGCCAGTCCCAGGAGGGACCTGGATCCAGTGGACATCTGTCAAACTCGGGAGACAGTACTCGATCTGGCTTTGTACCTGATACTGCCTGTAGCACCCCTGCCAGGCACAGGTCCTGTGTCCATGGCCGGAGACGGTAAACTGCAAACCCTGCCAGGTACAGTCTGCAGCTGTCTCACAATTCCTTGTATAGGGCAGCCACATGGAGGAACTGTGTGTATGCAGACACACACACATAAACAATGAACCTAGGGCAACCACATACCTGCATACACATCATCAGTGGCCCATAACAGTACTGAGCCCCTCACACACACACACACACACACACACACACACACACACACACACACACACACACACACACACACACACACACACACACACACACACACATACACAAGTTGTCAATTGTATGGCTCAGCCTAGGCCTCTGGCAAACCAACACATCCTGTGCATATGATGATACCTGTGCCACTCCCTGACATCCATAACATTGATGCAGGAACAGGCTAACATGGTGCTGATGCACAGAGTGACTGTACAACAGTGTAGCAATGAAACGATGTGTAGCATGTTGTCAGCAGTAAAGTGCAATGCTAATATCTTGGAAGTTGTAGCTGTACAGCCATGATGCATCATAGCTGTAATTAACAATGTTGTATTGTTGTCACCAGTATCTATTCTGATTGTGTTGTGTTTGTCCATGTGCCACATGGCTGATGGGTGTAGTGGTGTCAGCAGGCCTTCTACAGTGGACACCAGTAAGTGTAGTGGGTGGTACACATGCCATGGCTGTGTACAACACACAGACCCTTTGATTTGGATGCAGTACAGGTATAAGACTGTATACATGAAGGTATGTCCCCGTGCAGGTAACACGTCTGATGCACATGTAATCCCACCAATACAGGATAGGCACAACCACACAGTGCTATATATACAGTCTGCAATGTGTATGACATTGAACATGCTAACAGCAGGGTGTATGTTCCTCTCCCCACTCCACTGCAATCCTCACCTAAGTAACATGTGTGTGCCAGTGGCAGTGGCATAGCCCTACCCTTAGGAGGGTGTGAGGTGCTCAACTACTGTGAATGGTGTAAACAACAACTAACAACCTGATTACATACACTGTACAGTATTACAGACAGCTATGTGGGGGGATAGACACAACAGTAACTGCAATAATGGCAGTTGTGTCCACAACAGCCACACCCAGTGAGTTATAGCATCCCCAGTAGTGTTGCACACCTCAACAGTGTGAAGGAGGGCATTAACACATCTATGACCTGTGAAGGACTGTATGTCCATGGGATGGCACCTGTAGAAGGTTGGCATATGCCAATCAGTCCTGGTGGAAACATACTCTGTGAATGGAGGTAGATCCCTTAACAACTACACACATTCCTACATGTGGGATGGTGTACAAAAGCCTGCTATGATCTACTTAGGCATTGTGCACCTCCTAACCCTCATCTACACCTGTCATGATTGGGTAAAGGAGGTATACCAGGTTCAGGTTGTATTCTCTGCCTTTGACAAGTCCATCATTGGTGTGGTCCCGTGTGCTAAGATTACCAGTGACATTGGCCATGGGTTCATTGTTGATATGTTCCATGTCCCTGCAGACCAGGGTCATCAGGCTACTGGGTGGCAGTTCCCAGTTGACATGGTGGATTTGTGGTTGTCCCTGCCAACATTGGTGAATCCATTGTCAGGTGTAGGCCTATTGGATCATATGAGGGATTCCAGCTAATTACTGCACCTGCCCAGGGGGTTCCCCAAGCATGACACGTCACTTGACTGTACTGCATGATATGTTAGTAATGTCAGCTTGACATCTTACAGGTGGGATGGAGTACTGTTAACATGTACTTCCCTTGTTGTGTAGGGTCCTGCTTATGGGATCTGCTAAGGTTGGTATTGTATTGCAGGCCAGATGTGTTTGGCTGAGGGGGGAATACCTATCCTTTCCAGATGTATGTTGTTTGGGTCCCTCAAACCCATCAATGATGCATGTAGACATATATGTTGTGGATACATTCCCAATTCCATCTACAGATGTACGTACATATATACCTATATCAATATATATGTATTCACCTTTGGCAGGGAGACAATCATTCCTTTGAACAGCCCTTTCTGCAAACCGAAAGGACAAACCTGTCATTTCTTACTGCACCACAGTTCAAAACACAGCAGTTCTAAAGGCACCTTCGCCAACTGTCGAACTGCAAGTTGGAATACATAGCGTAATGCCAGGGGGAATGCCACCCTGCACCCCCCCATCTGGGGGGCTGGGCCCCCCACAACCCCCCTACTGTGATATACTAACTCCTAGTTTGCACTACAGTGGGGATAGGCAAATATCTCCCATCTCCACTGTAGTGCCATCCGCAACCAAATTGCCTAATTTGCAATGAGCGAATGCATAGTGACTTTCGCTCATTGCACATTCGATGCATGTATTGCAAGATTGTGCAATGTCGAGACCATACTTTTGGCCTTCCAGCTTTCAGACACATGGATTTCTCCCTTTGAAATGTGAGCCATATATATGCTGACATACATGCATTCCTAGTGCTGTATATATGTGGACATGTGGATGTCTACATATATCTATGGATGTATGCATATCTATGTATATATGAATTTATTGGCATATATATATATATATATATATATATATATATATATATATATATATATATATATATATGTGTGTGTGTGTGTGTATATATATATATATATATATATATATATATATATATATATATATATATATATATATATTTATCTATACCTATTTCTACATATATATATATATATATATATATATATATATATGTTATATCCATTTAAAGATGAATATATATATATATATATATATATACACACACACAAATACATCTACATGGCGGAATACATTCCCTGTAGTGTTGTATACCTGGGCTGGATGATATGTATGTAAAAACATTATGATTATGCATATCTGCCATGGCTTAGTGGTAAATCACTTTGTGTATGGTGTGCAGGGTCCTGGTTTTGAGCCTTGCAGGAGCTATTTATTTTGTTGCTGGGCAGAACACAGCCAGTTGGATACAGAGTGAGTAAGGCACTTTAAAGCAGTTGTAAGCGGGTTTGCGCGGGTTTGTGCAATGGTAAGCACTGCTAACCTCCAGTTACTTTTTCATACACTCAGCTTCTAAATTGCTTAACCTGTGTAGGCAGTGCTTAGCTCCATGCAAACCCGTGCAAACCTGCTTTACAACTGCTATAAGGTGCCTTAATCACTCTCTATCCAACGGGCCGTGTTCTGCCTAGCAACAAAATAAACAGCTCTTGCAAGACTCAAACCAAGGACCCTGCACACCCTAGACAAAGTGATGTACCACTAAGCCATGACAGATACACACATATTCAATGTTTCAGAAACATATCAGCCAGTCCAGTCATGCAACAGTACAGAGAATGTATACCAACATCTAGATGTCTGCATGTGTAACTATATTGTAACCTTAACAGATACAACATATCCATATATGTATAGATATACATATATATAAATATATATGCTGTTTTACTAACTCTATATACATATATATCACTATCTATGCACATACACTTATATATCTGTTAGCAGATAAATATATCTATATAGGTATATATGGCCATACATCTGTAGATAGCAATTGCAGATTAACAAATACACCTCTGTCCACATGCACTGTTAATGGGGTTGAGAGGGCCCACATACTATACGTCTTGTACGAATAGGCATCCCCCCCACAGCCAAACACTTGCACCCTGCAATACACTACCAAGTACAGTCTGCCTCCCATAGAACATATAATATGTGGAAGCCATCAATGTCCCCAGGATACAGATACACAGACACATATATGCAGATACAGATATACATATATATATATATATATATATATATATATATATATATATATATATACATGTGACTACACATACGCAGATATATGTACAGTAAGATACATATGTAGGAGGTGCACACAATATGTAACAGCCACTATGCCTACAGTTAACAGCTGAACAACTGGACACTGTATGGGGGACACATACTAATGTCAATCATTGCCTGCAACATATACCTATAGAAATGTCATAGGAAAGACACCACACACAGGTTTGCAGAAATGGGAATCCTTTAATTGTGTAATATAACAGTTCTATATGCCATATCATATAGCTGTTCAAATACTGACAACCATATAAATGGAGTACTGCAACTGTGAAACAGTTACACTAATACAGTAGTCTGGAAATGTTCACAACTGTTGCTGTCCAGGCCAAGCCCTTCAGAATGTGCAATAGTGCAGACAGACTGGGCCACAGGGTACCACACAATCAACAGTATGTGCTGCAGGTGTGTAGTTCAGCAGCCTCTATCTACACTCTGTACACACTCCGTAGGAGGTAAAGATGTTTTGTGATCAAAGGGTTGTACCCGGTACATAACAAGGCATAACGCACAGAACAGTCTGTATGGCAGGAGGCAGTAGGCTTGCAGTACCCCAAGTTATGTAACTAATGTCAATATAGGTGGAGTTTACGGTACTGTACATTCACATACCTTGTGGCAGCTCACCCGATACCTCCACATTTTGTAACAGCCTAGGTCATTGATGGTGCTCCCCACCTAGACTCAATAATACAAGCCCACATACCACTGTTACATACACTGGCCTCTGCAGTGCATAAACATGCACATGTGTTGTGTAGGTGATGCTGACACATATATGGCCCCAGCCCCACTGTATGTGTGGGGGATACAACAACAGTGGACTGATGGCAGCAATGGCAGTGTGATATACTCATAACCCACTACAGAACAACCCCCAACAGCATGCCATATGTGCAAAGCTTGATATGTAGATGGGGGACAGAGGCGGGAACACAGGCACATATGTGGAACACTGTTGCCATACACTAAGCAAGGTGCTGGTGTTACAGGATAGTCTGCAACATACCCTTAGTCAGGGAATTGAGGTTAGATATAGACATGGATGTAGCCATGTACTGATAGCACACAGCACACACACTGCCAGTGTAATATCTGACACAGGACCTGTGTGGTGGACGGACAACACATAATAGGCATACCTCTGTCCAGGTAGAGCTTAGGCCCACAATAGTGAGCTATGCAGCTAGACTGCATTCAAAGGTACACTAGTATGTACACACACACCCTGTAAAACCAGTACTATGCAAAGCATTACACAACTCTACCCACAATCTGTCTGTAGTTCCTGATCCTCCTACAAATATGTGGCCGCTCTGAGTGTGCAGGTTCTCCTGTAAGAGGTATTGCTACCTGCTGCCTGTATCACTGATGCCCACACACAGGAAGGATGTCCATCACACAGGAAATGTAAAGGGACCACACCCACATGCTGTAGGGATTTATAGTGGGTGGTTGCCATGACAGTGGTAATTCAATGTAGTACATGTGTAATTATATATATAGATATATATATATATATATATATATATATATATATATATATATATAGCTATCTGGATAAGTATATGTACATATATTTCCACCATATGTCCTGGACATGGAGTGTAGCCATACACCAGCCCCTACAGTCCCAAAGTCGTAGTGCAAGGGGATGACAGGTATGTATAGCAGGTATATTACTAGACTGTTGATACTGTCATTGGGATTGTCTTCACAGACATAATGTGTGTGTATGCTGACATCTGCTTATAACATGTGTGCCATTGGCTACTGACAGACATCCTAAGGAAATCATTGTAAGGTACCGCTGCTAGCATGTAATGCCCCTGTGGAGTGCAGCAGAGATATTGGCCGCTATATGTGGATCTTCGGACACACCCTGTACAGTCCAGAGGTATACACATAATCCCTTAGTGCACCACATGTGTACCAGGCCTGACAATATGGATGTAACAGCCATGTAGATGGCTATAACACATAACAACTGGAATACACTTGGCACCATAAGTGTTGGATTCACACACTCCTGTCTGGCCTGACACATAATGACTGCTGGTACAGGGGTGCCATGGACACATACTACCCACTAGATATTGACATACATCTATACAGCATCCCACTGCTCTGTCTGACAAACATGAAGTTTAAGGGAGGCCCAGCAGCAGTACATCTGGCAAGTATCTGCACATACATCCCACTGGTTAAGTACACTAAGCTGCTAAGCATGTAACAATGCACAGTGCAGGCTGCAGGCAAACTGGCTCAACACTGGCCTACATCCCGTATGGGGGAATGCACATGTACCTGCATAATATAGCAGGCTCGACAGCCATGTCACAGCACAGGGTAAGATACATTTGTGCGACAGTGCATAACCGCAACCAATGTGAACACAGCCACAGCCACATATGGTAAGCTAGCATAATATTACAGTATATGGACTATCTGTTCTACACCATCCTCATATGTGCCACTCACAGAATGTACTGGGCTGCTACACAGATTGTTATGTTGGCTGTCTGTGGTATGGGACATGTGTGTGTATGGCCCTACAAACATGTATGGCAAAATGGTACCATACAGTGGGGCAGCATGTAACATCTGATAGAAGGGGAGCTAGAATAAGGACATCTACCAGTCTGTACACAGGCTGAAGTACATATTAACGATACAAACACTGACAACATTCACCATCACTACACAGACCTCAGTACTGTACAAACATCTACAGAATGTCCATCTTATGTCATGAAATATAACCACTACTGTACATGACATGTGTAGCAATCTGATATATCACTGGATTGTTTTCAGATATGATGACAGTATTTATGGTGTACAGCACATATGCACCACTTCATGCACACCATATGTACAAAGGTTGACAGAGCTGTGGCTGACAGCACATACACAGGGCCAGTATAGACATGTTGCTGTGATAACCTCATATATTTTCCATTGTAACAGGGTTTGTTGCAACATATGTCCTATGAGGGATATGAAGTCAGTAACTGTCACATTCTTCACCATCTACAGACTGCAATCCTCACACTACCTTCTGCATTCCACAGATTGATGCACTGTGGCTAACACATGAGACCATAGGCACAACACTGCCCAGTCTGCAGATGACCCTGCAGATGCGGATTCCTCATATACATGGAACTGACATGGGAGGTATTGCGACATGTACAACAAGCATATCCAGACAAACACTGTTAAACCAAAATTACTCCAAATAAAGTATAGCAGCACTTACAGTCTGTAGTCAGGTCAGGCACATCCCCCTCCTGTTGGTTGTCCTCTTTCCACAATGTATGTTGTTAGAGGTAAATCCCCAATCGATTTGGGGTGCTGTTTGTCAAACATCAGATCTAGTTCCTGCTCACAGTGACTGCAAAGGCCCAACACCACCATGATGTTCCTAGGCATTGGAGTGTGTTTTCATGCAATTGGCTATGGGATTGTTACCATAGCTGTTCCACATGCAGTCAGCTAGGGGAGGGCTGCAATTCATGCAGAGGCCATCAGGTGATCATGAGCATCACGTAAAATACACATGCTGCTGCCTAAGCAAGGCAGGAGTGGGTCTCCACATCAACCAGAGAGGGAGTGGGGGAGGCAGACAGAGGCAAATACATGTCAGGGAGGGGTGGGAGGGTAAAACTGAAGCATGTTTGTGTCACATACCTACCAGCACAGGGTATCAAACCCTCAGCAGCTATGTAGTGTTATCACAGTTTGATGCAGTTATTAGATGCACCACATGGGTTATCTGATGTGGAGCACTCAGAACATATATGTGAGGGTGAGTGACATCTACAACAGGGATATGGTAGATATATGGTAGGTGTCCTACATGTGCCTGTCTGCATGAACAGGTGCCAGCATCAACACAGGCACACTCACACAGGGATGCACACACATTGACACACTTGGCAGGGCCAGGAGTGCAACTCATCAGTAGTGGGATTGCCACAACACATCAATGTGCAGGTATCACATGCACCACACGGGTCATACGTAGGCCGTATGGGCAAAGAGTATGAGGAGATGTCAGATATCAGACAGCATGCTTCAGTATGCCCTGGGGAGTTGTAGTGAGTGTGGATGTGGACATACGCATCATACAACATACACACACGAACACAGAGGGTGCCAGTTCTGACATGCATGGGTGCATGTCTACACAGGTGTGTGGTGGTCAACTGTGCCAGCAGGCTGTACAAGTGTAAGCTATGGGTATACCATGGCATCAGGCCACATGACAATGGTCTGCATTGTGACTCATGCCTGTAGTAGCTGCATTTGCCCCCACAGGTGGGCAATGCATCCCACATCCAGTCAGCTGGGTGACTATACTGTGTGGCCAATGCTGTACACCACATGCCATGTATGTGTGCCTTCGTCCATGACATGGATGGTGTCTGGGATGTGCACACCTCCCACATGCATGTACAGTGACATGTAGAACTGTACCTGGGGTGTCTGGCCCATGTTGTGAACCCAGATTATCATCAGATGTGCCAGTCTTGCCCATTTGTGGCAGGAACTGGTAATGGCCAGCAGGTTTACCCTTCACCTACATTGATAGCATACCAAAAGCATTCCCTGATGTCAGTGTCATGTTATCAGGCATGGTATGTCCGTTGTGAGTCACATGTGAAAGCACCACAGGTGGTTCAGGTGTCCATTTGGGAACATGGTGGAGGTGCACTGTCTGCATGTAAGTACATATTGGACAGATGGGCAGGGTGACATGCCCTCTGTAGCCCACTGCTATCTCTGCATAGTTACTATCAGTGGCCAATATTCAGTGTACTACCCACATATTGGTTGTTGCCTATGCATGTGTGTGTGTATGACATGGGTTGAGTATGTGCTCTGGGTAATAGTGGGGTTGCAAATTTGGATTGGCTGGCCTTGATTTCACATATATAGGTATGGCTTTGCACCCCAGCCTCCCAGCTAATTTACATCTGTTATTCCTGTATGGTTGACATTGTGATATATAATAGGCCCACCGTAAAAGTAATAAGCAAAATCCACTTCACATATGCCACAGGTGTCACACACTCATCTCTACACAAGATATGAGTTACACACACACCCCTGTCATGTCTTGGTGTTGACCCCCTACTTAACTCGTTTATTAAAATACACAGTTATAGTACACGCCACAGACATTACTGGAGTACTTTTTCCCCAAAGATGTATTTCACAGTGACTGACATCAGCAGGATTACCAAAGTAGGGCATTTCACCTGTACTGTGAGTGACTAGCCTAAAATGCACTGCTCCCTACACAGACAGTGAGACACACACAAAACATACACAACTGTCATGTGCAGGTGTAGAATCCCTGGCCAAGGTCTATATCACACTACAGCATGGAGCAGTTATAGGTGACACCACAGGGAACTTTCTCCCCAACATTGTAATTTACAATGAATTACATCAGCAGGATTGGTAAAGTAGGGCATTTGAAATGTACTGCAAGACAGTAGCCTATGAAGCATTGTTCCATACACAGACATTGCAACACACGCAAAACATCCAGAACTGCCATGGGTGGTGATGGAACCCTTCCACAGTTCTAAATCACACTACAGTAGTACACAGTTACAGGATGCGCTACATACATTTCCCAAAGGTGTATTTCTAGGTGAGTGACATCAGCAGCCTTGCCAAAGTTGGGTATATGAATTCTAAGGAGTGTGTGTGACCTAAAAAACATTGTTCATCACTCAGTCATAAACACAAAGACACACACATTCACACACACACACACACAGTTGTCAAGTCTGGGGTTAGAACACCTACCTAATTACTTTATCACACTACAGCAGTATGCAGTTACAGGGCGCACTATGGAGATTACTGGGCTATGATTGCCCCAGAGGTGTGTTTCTAGGTGAGTGACATCAGCAGTCTTCCCAACGTTGGTATATGAATTGTACGGGATGTGAGTGGCCAAAAAAGCATTGCTCTCTACTCAGTCCGACACACACACACATTCACACAGTTGCCAGGTCTGGGATTAGAACACCTACCTAACTACTTTCTCACACTACAGCACTACACAGTTACAGGATGTGCTACAGAGATTACTGGGCTATGATTTTCCCAGAGGTGTATTTCTAGTGAGTGACATCAGCAGCCTTGCCAAAGTTGTGTACATTAACTGTACGGAGTGTGAGTAGCCTAAAAAGTATTTCTTTCTATACAATCAGAGACAGAGAGACACGCACACAAATACATATTCACACAGTTGACAAATCTGGGGTTAGGACTACTACCTAACTAGTTTATCACTACAGCAGTATGGAGTTAGGGGATACGCCATGGGGATTACTGAGCTACAGCTCTCCCAAAGGTGTATTTCACATTGAATGACCTCAGCAGGCTTGTCATGATACAGCTATGGGGAGGGCAGTGTGTGCATGGGTCGTAACCCATTCATGTAGGGGTTGACATGCCACATGCAGGCACACATGGGGTCATATGCCACAGGTATGTGTATACAGCTACTAGGTGACTTCTTCCTTGTACAGTCATGTTGCACAGCTGGCACATGCACCATATAGTCTGTCATGCTGACAGATACTGGTGGCTATTATCTGCACTGAGTGACACCTGCACGTCATGTGTTTGGGGCCCTTTGGCTGTGTGCTGGGTGGGACAGGCCCAGATGGCTCGTAGTGACAGTCACCCTCTTCCACACATCTATGTCTATCTACCTTTGGCTTATTATAGTGTGTTGTCCTTACATATATGTCTGTATTCCCATCCACTGTGCGTGCAAGGCAGGAGTAGTGCATACTGACATGTGTCTGCAATAAGAACTGCAACTGCCAGATATGGTCCACTGGTGTTTGCAGACATGGCCTTCATGTGTTTAAGTGTGTGAGCATGCCCAGTATGACCTTTCAGTATGTTGTTGACTGACATTGCCTTCATTCGTCTAAGTGTGCGAGCATGCACAGTATGGCCATCTATATTGCATGTGTGGATCAAGTCCAGGTAGTTTGTACTGCAGTGCTGACCTTTGTGTTGTACACCGACAGGTAGCATGCTGTGTCTGCAAGGTATACATCGGTCATTTGGCATTGACTGTTGCTACATTTCTGCATGGCGGGGGGGACACCTGACTGTTTCTACATTTCTACATGGGGGGGGTACACCTGACTGTTACTATAAGTGTAAATAGGATGGTGGGGCACACCCGACACTTTTAGACATTTGCTAGGACTGTACTGGTATGTCGGGTACACCATTTCAGTCTGTGGACTTACCTATCGTGCTGGCTAGAGGGATAGAAGTGTACTAAAGATCTTAGCTTTAACTACCTACATATTAGTTTCTGACTTCCTAGCTTTCACAACTTACATCCAACTGCCAGGCCTGCTGTAGTCTGTCTGTGTAGGCCTGGGTGAGGGGTTACCCAAAGGGCTCATTCAGAGGCCATAGTACAGCATTTGTTTGTGTTTGTCTACACCTATCCTGCTGGCTGTGACTGTTGTTGGGTATGTGCCCCCCCCCAACTGGCATGTGTGAGTCACTTACTTTGTGGGTGTCCCAGCATTGAAGGTGGTGCTGCAGGGCTGCCTATGTCGGATACACATAGTACAGTCCCTGTACATGTTTGAGCACAGGTAGTATCATGTTTGGCATCCTTTTTACTGTATGTGTGAGTCAGAGAGAGTTGTCATTCCCTGGGTCCCTACTGTGTCAGTGCATGTGCTATGCGTTGCTTCTTTGCCAAGGCCAGGGTATACTGAACATGCCTCCTTCTGCCTACTGGGGAAGGCTCAGGTTATTCTTCCTCCGAGTCACTCTGTGCCTGTGCAGGCCTTGGCACTGCTGGGGGGCTGTGTGGCCCTGCCCCATGCTGTTCCTGCTGCAGCTGTTTCCGCAGGATCATATTGTGTAGCATGGCACATACAAGGACAATTTGGGTACATGTAGTTGGTGAGTACTGCAAGGCTCCACTGGATGTGTCCAGGCACCAGAAGCATGACTTGAGCATCCCAAACACACGTTCTATTATGATTCATGTTTGTGTGTGTGCCTCATTATGGAGTTCTTGTTCAGGTGTGTGTACATTTCTGATGGGTGTCATCAGCCATGGCTCCAGTGCATATTCAGCATCCCCCACTAGGTGACCATGTGGGATGTCCCCATTGGCAAATGTCTGGTACAGCTACGTCAGATGCCAGATGTGGGAATCGTAGTAGCTTCCAGGGCAGCCAGCACACACATTCATTATTATGCCCTAAGCATCACACACAACCTGGCAGTTGATGGAGGGGAAGCCCTTGCTGTTGATGTAGACCCTACCCTGCTCACCTGGTGGTGCTTTAATGCATATGTGCGTGCAGTGTATTGCACCCACTACCTCAGGGTATTCTGCTATTTGGTGGAAGAGATCCAAATTGCTGGCCAACACCTCACGGGTGATGGGGAAATATACGTGCTCACTGACATGTGCTGACATGGCATCCAGGAACTGGTGGAGTACCCTGGATGCTGATGTCTGTGAAATCCCCATCATATCCCCAGTTGGCCTTTAGAAGGTACCTGTAGCTAGTACTCTTAGGCCTACACATACCTTGGAATCCACTATGATGGGTTTCCTTCTGTTAGTTCTGTGTGTGAGGCGTGGCCGGCACAGCTCAACAATTTGCTGTAGGCGGTCCCTGTCCACCCTATAGTGCTCCACTATCTCCAGCTCATGGAGCCCTTGGTAGGTTACCCTGGGTCTGTACATTCTTCTCTGTCTCCTCACTATGGGTTGCTCAGCAGCATTCACATCCTCACCACCCTCAGCCTCTTGCACATGCTGGTTTATGATAGCAAAAGCAGCCCCTAACATTTTTTTCTTGCTTTCGTTTTGTAAAATTTCCCCATCTGCATACACCAGTGGTGCAGAGGTTTTGGGAAAAACAAGGGGGAAAGGTGTTTGCATAGTTTATAGTGGTGTGCTGGGCTGGGCTGCTGCCTGTGTAATTGGCTGATTCTGATACATTTCACCTGTCAGCTAAGCTAGTTCTCCTTGATTACCTTCCTACTGCTGTTTTCCCTTTCCATTGCCTCCCTGTTTAAGCCTGTGTGCGCACCGCACAAACGGATTGCTCAAATGTGCACAGAGCTGCTATTTCCTGGTTTAACTTCCTTTTTCTTCCTGTAAGACCCGGTGTGCAGTGCACACACCCGCTTTCACTTTGTAAAGAGTGCTAGGCAGTTTGGACACACCTCTAGCTTAGCTGTGCTAAGCTAAGAGCAGTCCTGAGCCACAGGGCTCCAATCCACTTACAGTATGCCTGACACACACCCCCATGATGTCACCTATATCCTCATCTTGCATCCAGCTATTTATTTATTTATTTTATTTTATTTATTTATTTATTTTACATTTGTTAACCGGGCTGGTCTAGCTGGATACATATCCGTTTTCAGTAGAGGCCCGAGGAGAAAAGCTCCAATACACAATAGAAGTACATAATTAAATTGCAAGATTCAAAGTATTGTTACAACAAGAGAATATAGCTTACATACTTATACTCTTGGGACCTGCCTCACACCCTGGGGAAATCTGGGATTCACTATCCTTCCCCTCATTTGCATAGGATTGCCTGCTAATGCATAGTTACATGTCCCACACTGAGCCTCCCCCCTTAGCAACCACTACTCACTGGCCAGGTTGTCTTCTCCCTGCCATTGACTTGCATGGCAGAATACTGATTTTAGTTAGAATGCTCATTTTAAGTTTATTTTCTTATCCCCCCCCCCCCGATCCCATTTGTGCGCTGCTGCCCTATGCTTAAACAGGTGAGTTTGGTGAAAAAAAAATTAAAAGTTGATTTTTTTTTTATTTTTTAAACAGTTTACAATGCCAATGGCCTTATACTTGGCCATTGGCATGCTTCCTCAATGATATGCAGCCTTTATTTGGAGACAGCTCACAGGTGACTGCATATCCCAACCAACAGTCCCCCTTGTGTACAATAGCAACAGCATATATAAATAAAATGAAGAAACCCTTGTATTTTTTTTTAAATCCTTTTAAAGCTAACTGTAGGTGCGTGGGTGTGCCCATCGCTTAGTTATGGTTAATGCAGCTTGAATGGCTGAAGAGGATAACAAGGAAGATATATGCAAATGAAGCAGCAATAGTGTAGTGGGAAGAGCAGTCGCCTTATGAGCAGACAGTCCTGGTTCGAGTCCCAATGCAGCAGATTCCATTTTCCAAAGCAAAGCATGTTATGAGTAATATTTATGTTGCATAACTCACTAAATAACATATTTTTATGAACTAGACTACTGCAGTAAATGCACATGTGAGGTGTCAGTGTCATAATGAATAAGTCACAAGTTAACAGATGTAAGCACAAATAAGCAGTAGTAAGCATATTTAAGCACTAGTAAGTGGGCTTAAGCCCATTTCTAAGGCAGTAAGCAATGCCCACACTGGCTAAGCAAATCTAAAGCTAACACTGTGTAAGCAGATGTAACGGCAGGTTAGCAGTACTTACCGTCACGCAAACCCGCTTACAACTGTTCAAAAGTGCCTTAATCACTCTGTATCCAACGGGCCTTGTTCTGCCCATCAACAAAATGAACAGCCATACAGGTCTCAAACCCAGGACCCTATACACCACAGTCTCAGTAGTTATCCACCAAGCCATCACAGAAGTATAGAAAAATGAGGTAGTAGCAAACAAGTCCTCACCATAGTATAACCAAACTGAACCTGTGAAAGGAATTAGTATACAGTCATATGTACCATAACCCACTACATAACATAAATATGTGAACTGGAGTACAGCAGTAAGCCCAGAAGTGAGGTGCAATTATAATAGAGTGTTGAAACCCCCAATAAACCACAAGGACCCCACAGAGTGTATGTACACATTAATCATGGATACCAGACATACATATAAGGTGTAATGAATAATAACACAATGCCCACATCATCAACCTGGAGATGTTGTGGTGCAAGGCAGGTCAGTAATACTCATGCATTTACTGTCATAGGAAATAAAAATAAAAGTAGTAGTAAATTACTTGCTAGTATAAAATTATTTTCAAAGCACTACCCAAGTTACATAAAAATTATAAAGATCCCCCACTGAGACCGATAGTCTCAGGTAGAAAATGGGTAACTGAAAATTTATCTATTTGGTTAGAATATACTTTAAAACCATATACAACAAGAATAATAGAAATTTTGAAAGATACACAACAATTTTTGGAAGCCATAAAAAATGTTGATATATGTGGAAAAGAAGTATTAATGGTCACCTTAGACGTTGTAAATTTGTTTACAGTGATAGAAAATAAATATGGCATGAATGCTGTTTGTGAACTATGCAAAGAAATGGGTGAATCAGATGATAGGAAATTATTTAAAATAAGAAAATGCTTGAATTTGGTTTTATCTAACAACGTATTCATATGCAATGACAATGTATATAGACAAACACAGGGGGTAGCCATGGGCACCCCCTGTGCTAATACATATGCAAATTTGGTTTTGTCATTTTGGGAGAGATGTTTTGTGCTAGGGGGCCAAAACAGATGGAAAAAGCATCTATTTCGTTATAGACATTTTGTGGACGATGTTTTTATTTTATGGGAAGGGGAAAAAAGAGAACTAGTACTTTTCATAGAATATTTGGAACATACCACAACTTTTTGCAAATTTTCTCTCAAATGTTCAGATGAAGCTATAGATTTTTTGGATGTCAGAATTAAAAAAGAAAGATCTGGCTTTGTTACTTCCTTGTTTCGAAAAGAATGCTGGAAAAATAATTTACTTACTTATGATAGTATGCACCCCAGACATACATATAAGAATATAATAAGGGGTCAGGTAAGTAGAGCCTCAAGGCTTTGTACTAAAGTTAGTGATTTTGAGGAAGAATTGATGAATATGGAACACATTTTTAAAAATAGAGGTTACAATGAGAGGTTAATAGTAAGTGAATTAAGTCAGGGTAATATACATAGAAAATCTGTATCTTCATTTAAGACAATTTCATCAGAAGAGCAACATGGCCATAAATTTGCATTTAATAGAATGGCATTCACGTATAGTAGTAATATACATGGTGTATGTGACATTATCAAGAAAAATTGGCATATACTTTTATCTGATGATAAAATAAAAGAAATAGTAGGGATAGAACCCAAATTTGGATTTAGAAGAAATAAAAAATCTGAAAGACATTTTAACACAAGAAAAGAGTAACCACAAGAAAAGTTCCATTTGTCAAGTAGGTTCAAAACCATGTGGGCTATGCAAGGCATGTCACTGTATTAATAAAGAGATTGTTTTTAAACATCCAGTAACAGGGAAATTATTTTATTTTAAAGCAAAAGCCAATTGTAGAACAAAGAATATAATTTATTTAGCTGAGTGTCAGCAATGCAAAGCATTTTACGGAAAATAAATAATATGTTTAAAGTTAGAATTTTGCAACATCTTTCATGCATAAGAACCAGAAATATGCACAACGCACTTTATAAACATATAGAAGTAAATAATGATCATCAGTTTAGATTTAGAGCTATTGCAAATGTATTTCCTAGTATAAGAAAGGGTAGCTTAGTAGATGCCACTGAGAGAGAAGAAGCAAAGTGGATAATTGAGCTTTTAGCCCATAGGACACCAGGACTAAATGAATTTGTGCCTATGAAACCCGCCCTTAAAGATAGGAGGGTGCAGTATAAATTTTGATTGGTTGGAAACTGTTTTGAATTAGGTATTTAAATGTGACTAAGATTGTTTTTGTTTCATCTGAAGAAGGGCAAAACTGCTTGTTGAATTTTGCCTTGTCATATTAAATCAGTGTTTTATCGAAGGATTGTGGTGGTCTACATTGGTTTGTTCGCTAAATAGTATAAAACATGTATTGCTCAAGGCAAGTACTGCATACACTAGAGAATATAGCAGTAAGAGTCTCATATCGTCTGTAAGTCAATAAAAGTGTAATAGCCTGACAAAACAGGTCTAACTGCTGGACTGCATGTGTATATCCTGGTATCATACGGTAATGTAGATATGCAATCATGTAATAGTACTGTAGTATTAAGCACTGTTACCCACACTGTGCACCATAAATTGAATGTGTAGGAATGCCTGTATATGACAGGTGTAATCCCCAGAGGGCATTTAGTACAACTGAGAGATTCATAGACAGTAAACAGGAAAAATGCAGGCAACAAACACTGAATAGCACATGCAACTGAGATGTGAACTTTAGTTTTTTAGCACACACAGCCACGGTTCGAATCCTGCTAGTGGTAGTAGTCTGCATACAGAATCATATCCCACAACTGTACAGATATGTCCAGAATGTCTAGTAAAGTGGCCCATATCTGTTGCCTATCAACCTGTCCCCCTGGGAAATCAGTGATATGATCTCAGACATATAGGCAGCAAACAGGAAATACAACTGATTAACACACAGCTATGAAAACAAAGCTGGCACACTAGCAACTCCCCAATAACTTATGTGACTAAGAAGTCACGTATGTCCCATTTATACCCCAGCTTGTCAAGCCGTGGTCAGAGTGTGTACAGTAACAGAGTGAGATGTATGTGCATAATACTAATGTGTAATCTGGAACTTTGTGTAGCAACAGTCAGGTAGTGCTAACAAACATTGTTATAATAATTATTATAATAATTTAATATAATAATAATTATAGTATTATTATTATAATAATTTAATATAATAATATTAAAATAATTAATTGCTATGTTAATCAAATTGTTGATCGCTATGTAAATCCAATGTAACTACTGTCTGTTTATTTTAACTGTGGAGCTTTTCTCCCCGGACCTCCGCTGAAAATGGACTTACGTCCAGTCGGACACTCCCGGTCAACAAATGTAAATAAATAAATAAATAAATGACATTGCTTCCACAGGTATGTTTGATACAAACACTGTGCTGAGAAATACAGGCCATTATAACCTGTACTGGTACTGTTCACTTTGGTATTGTAGGGAATTGTGAGTGTTGCAGTTTCTCTGAATAATAAAGTATCACTGGTCACTGTCACCCACACTGTGCTACATAATATAACTGTGTAGGAAAGCATGTATATGTGTGTGTTAGGTCATGAAAGGTGGAAGAGGGCAATATGCTAGATATGTCCAGACCCACCAGCAGGTGGTCAACACATGGCCAGAGTCCTTGCAGAAAGAGCTGGATAGCTATGTGCAAAACAGCAACCCGGAATCTGGGAGTATGTGTAGAAACAGTTAGTGTTAACAAACATTCCCTCCACAGGTATACCAGGTAAGAGATGTATATTGCAGCTAAAACTGGGTCATGTGTAATGATGACAGCCATATCACTGTCCAAAGTAAGGTTATAGGGTAGTGCAGTAAGACTTGTAAGGTACAGATAACAGCACTGAATAGGAAAGTAATGTGGACTACAGGAATATACTAGTTGTTAATTGACATCTTTCTCTCCTCCTCACCATATCACCAACAATAATCAACATACCCACCCCAACTGGTATGTATTGACTCTGATAATGTCCAGTTGTTTGATAAATATATTAATGGTTCCCATGCATGTGCTATACTGAACTATTCCAACATTGGTGGCATGGTGCCATCAACGTACCTGCATGCTGTTCTTATTACCACTGTGGTCCCATATATGCATGTGTTCTGTTTGCTATGAAACTGTTCTGTAACTGGTGTCTGGGTTAATGGGAATATCTATGCATGCTGTTATACCTAACCCTAGAATGCGTTGACTATTACTAACCCATATATGATGATGAAATCTAAACATTATAGCACTCTTGGGAAGGCTGTTCCCACCACAGCTGGCCATGGAACTGGGCACCAGCATGTCTGGAACCCAACCCTAGACCTCCCTGTCCATTGGTCCTGCACCACCTTTGGATGGAACCGCCTCAGGGGATGGGGCTCACACCCCTGGGAGTGGGTGCAGACAGGCACCTGTCACCCTTCGCCAGGTCAGGATCGTGATGCGTAGAGCGATCAACGAGCAGTTTGGTGATCTTCTACACCAGCTCGAGGGCCGCGTGTCTCTATTAGAGAGTCAGCCTGGCTCTGCGACTCAGCCCCCAGTGCAGCCACCTTTGGGGCTGTGAAGGTGCAGTGGTGACTGCCCATGGGTGGGGACCTCAGTCCCACTGTTACCACTAGGGGGCTTGTGGGCATCCAATATCCCAACACCCCTCCCCATCAAGGTGTATACCCCCGCATGTGTCATATACCCCCATATGTGTCTTGTTTGTCTTGCCTGTTAACCTACCCAACCCACCCCTCCAAATATACCTACTACCCCTCCCCAAATCCCACTCTCACCTGAAAAAAAGAAAAAAATGGCAATCTGTTCCCAGAAAAAAATTTCGCCCCCATACATAGCTGTCCATTTAGCACACATGTCTACTGGACACATGTAATCCAGTCTAATTGGCATTACAAAGTATTATTGTTGTCCTCACCCCTCTCCCAGGCATTTGAGTGTCGAAATCTACTTTCAAATATCAGTGTATATGCACAGCTGTTGCTGTAGAAGAACTGGGCAGCTATAGACCTTCCCTACACCCTTCCTGCACATCCCTACCCATTTTCCCTACTGTCTTTCCTTCTTTGTGCCCCTTTTTCACCACTTTCCTATCAACCCTTTTTTCTTTTCTTTTAAAGAAATTAGTGCGGGGGTAAGCGGGAGTAAGCACTTTTAAGCTGTAAGCGGGTCTAAGCCTGTTTGTGTGGGGGCAAGCAATGCCTACACTGATTAAGCAATTTAGAAGCTAACTGAGTATAAGAAACTGTAACCGGAAGTTAGCAGTGCTTACATCTGCGCAAACACGCGCAAACCCACTTACAATTGCTTTAAAGTGCCTTAATCACTCTGTATTCAATGGCCTGTGTTCTTCCCAGCAACAAAATAAACAGCCTCTGCAAGACTCAAACCCAGAACCCTGCACACCATAGACTAAGTGATTTACCACTAAACCATGCCAGATACACATAACCCTGATGTTTTCAAAAACATATCATCCAGCCAAGTCATTAAACAGTATAGAGAATGTATTCCAACATTTAGATGTATGTTTGTGTAAATATATAAATATCGAAACAGATACAACATATATATATATATATATATATATATATATATATATATATATATATATACACACACACACACACACATATAAATATATATGAACATATATACATGCAAATGCCTACATCAACACATATATATGTCTACACCTAAATGTCTACATATGTACAGCAAGTTACATATATGTAAGCAGATATATATCTATGTAGGTATATACGGACATAGTTATATATATGTAAGTATATATATATATATATATATATATATATATATATATATATATATATATATATCCATATAGGTATATATGGACATACATGAGTAGATATCAATGGGAGATTAATTAAATCATATATGTCCACATGCACCATTAATGGGGTTGAGAGGCCCCAAACAATATATGCCTTGTACAAATAGGTATACCCACCCCCCACAGCCAAACACGTCCGCCCTGCAATACACTACCAAGTGTTGCAGATCCCATAACCAGGTCCTGACATGACATTGCCACAAGATGTTAACAGTACTACATCACACCTGTATGATGTCAGGCTGGTATTTGTAACATATCATGCAGTACAGTCTGGCTCCCATACGAAATGTAAAATGTGGAAGCTATCAACATCCCCAGGATACATATACACAGACACATATATGCAGATACATATATATATATATATATATATATATATATATATATATATATATATATACACACACACACACACACACACACACACACACATATATATATATATATATATATATAGATATAGAGATATATATAGATATATATAGATATATATAGATATACATGTGACTACACATACGCAGAGATATGTACAGTAAGATACTTATGTAGTAGGTGCATATGGAACAACCACTATGCCTACAGTTAACACCCTAACAACGGGACACTGGAGGAGCCACCCATACGAATGACATTTGTTGCCTGCAACATATATCCACAGAGAGGTCATAGGATAAAACACCACACACAGGTTTGCAGAAATGGAAAACCTTTATTTGTGTACTATTACAGATATATATGCCATGTCATATAGCTGTTCAGACACTGACATCCATATAAACAGAGTAATGCAACTGTGAAACAGTTTTACTAAAACAGTAGTCTGGAAAGGTCCACAACTGTTGCTGTCCAGGCCAAGCCCTTCAAATTGTACAACAGTAAAGACAGACTGGGCCACAGGATACCACACAATCAACAGTAAATAATGCAGATGTGTAGGTCAGCAGCCTCTATCTACACTCTTTACACAATCACTATGTAGTAAAGACTTCAGTTGACCAAATGGGATGTAACTGTTACATAAGGCATAACTGACACCATCACAGGCACACTGACAAACAGAACAGTCTGTATGGCAGGAGGCAGTAGGCCTGCAGTAACCCACTTTATGTAAGTAATGTCAAGATAGGTGAAATGTATGGTACTGTACATCCAGATACCTTAAGGCAGCTCACCCCTGATACCCCCACATTTTGTAACAGCCTAGGTTATTGATGGTGCAATTCCCCCACCACCAGACTCAATAATACAGGGCCATATACCACTGTTACATACACTGGCCTCTGGAGTGCATATGGACACACATGTATTGTGCAAATGAGGCCCACACATATATGGCCCTAGTTCCACCGTATTTGTGGGGGATACAACAGCAGTGGACTGCTGACAGGAATGGCAATGTGGTATATGTATATGTGCATATGTATCACTATCTGTATATGTGTAGACATATAATGCTCTGTATATGTATATATCTGGGTGTGTATATGCATATCTATATACATATACATACCCATCTATATATTTCGATATGTACATGTGTAATTATCTATATAGATACCTGAATAATCATATGTAAAAATATTTTCACCATATGTCCTGAACATGGAATGTAGCCATACCTCAGCCCCTATAGTCCCAATTTCGAAGTTCAAGGTGATGTCAGGTATTTATAGCAGGTATATTAGTAGACTATTGCTACTGTAATAGGGATTGTCGTCACAGACATGGTGTGTGTGGGAGGTCACATCTGCTTTTCACATATGCACCATTGGCTACTGACAGACATCCTAAGGACATCATAGTACAGTACTGCTGCAAGCACGTAATGCTTCTGTGGACTACAGCACAGATATTGGCCAATATATTCTGACACACTGTGGACAGTCCAGAGGTGTACACAGAACCCCTTAGTGCAGAACATGTGGACCAAACCTGACAATATGGATGTTAACAGCCCTGTAGATGGGTATAACACATAACAACTGGTATCCATTCACCCCCATAGGTTATGCACTCACACACCCCTGTCTGTCCTGATACATAACTGCTGGTACAGAGGTGTCATGGCCACATACTACCCACTAGATATTGACATACATCTGTACAGCATCCCACTGCTCTGTCTGACATACATGACTGTTAAGGGAGGTCCAGCAGCAGTACATCTGGCAAGTATCTGGACACGACATCTCACTGGGTAAGTACACTAAGCTGATAGGCATGTAACAAAGCACTGTGCAGGCTACAGGCAGACTGGCTCAACACTGGCCTACACCTGCTATGTGAGAATGCACATGTACCTGCATATATAGCAGGCTCTACAGGCATGTCACAGCACAGGGTAAGATACACCTGTGTGAAAGTGCATAACCACAACCAATGTGAACACAGCCACAGCCACATATGGTAAGCATAATATTACAGTATATGGACTATCTGTTCAACACCATTCTCATATGTGCCACTCACACACTAGACTTACATATACTGGGCTGCTACACAGTGTGGTCTTATGCCTGTCTGTGGTACGGGACATGTGTGTGTATGGCCCTACAAACATGGAAGTCAATACAGTAACATACAGTGGAGCAGCATGTAACATCAGATAGGACGGGACCTAGAAAGATGACATCTACCACAGTCTGTACACAAGCCAAAGTACATATTAACAATACATACACTGTCGACATTTGCCATAAGTACACAGACCTCAGTACTGTACAAACAAGCACAGAATGTCCAGGTTATGTCATCAAATATAACCACTACTGTACATAGCATGTGTAGCAGTCTATCTCACTGGCTTGTTATCAGATATGATGACACTAATTATGGTGTACAGCACATATGCACCTCTTAATGCATGACATATGTACAAAGGTTGACAGAGTTATGGCTGGAAGCACATACACAGGGCCAATATTGACATGTTGCTGTGATAACCTCCTACATTTACTGTTGTAACAGGATTTGTCACAACATATGTCCTATGAGGGATATGAAGTCAGTAACTGTCACGGCTTTCACCATCTACAGACTGCAATCCTCACACTATCTTCTGCAGTTCACAGATAGATGCTCTGTGGGTACCACATGACACAAAAGGCACCACACATTGCCCAGTCTGCAGATGACCATACAGATCGGGAGTCCTCATAAACATAGAACTGACATGGCATGTATTTAATCATGTAGGACAGCCATATCCACACAAACCCTGTTAAACCAACATTACTCTGAATGCAGTATAGCAGCACTTACGGTCTGTAGTCAGTTCAGGCACATCCCCCTCCTGTGTGTTGGCCTGTTTCCACAGTGTATGTTGTCAGAGGTAAATCCCCAATCCATTTGAGATGCTGTTTGCCAAACAGATCGAGTTCCTGCTCACAGTGAATGAAAAGGCCCAACAACAACATGATGTTTCTAGATATTGGAGTGTTTCCATGCAATTGACTATGGGAATGTTACCACAGCTATTCCACATGCGATCAGCTAGGGGAGGGCTGCAATTCATGCAGAGGCCACCAGCTGATCATGAGCATCACTTAAAATCCACATGCTGTTGCCTAAGCAAAGCAGGTGTAGGTCTCCACATCCACCAGTGAGGGAGTGAGAGAGGCAGACAGATGCAAAGACAAGTCAGAGAGGGATGGGAGAGTAAAACTTAAGCATGTTTGTGTCACACATCTACCAGCACAGGGTATCAACCCCCTGATGGCTATGTAGTGCTATCACAGTTCTAGGCAGTTATTGGATGAGCCACATAGGTTACCTGTATGAAGCCCTCAGAACATATATGTGATGGTGAGTGACATCTGCAACAGGTAGCTATATGGTAGATGTAGTACATGTGCCTGTCCGCATGAACAGGTGCCTGTGTCAAAACAGCCACACTCTCACAGGGACCCAGAAACATTGACACACGTGGCAGGGCCAGGACTACAACCCATCACTAGTGAGATTGCCACAACACATTACTGTGCAGGTATCACATGCACCACATGGGTCATACAGAGGTTATATGGGCAAAGGATATGGGGAGGTGTCTGACATCAGACAGCATGCTTCAGTATGCCAATGGGGGTTGTAGTGAGTGTGAATGTGATCATATGCATCATACAACGCACCCATAAACACACAGGGTGCTAGTCCTGACATGCATGGGTGCATTTCTGCACGGGTGTGTGATGGTCGACTTTGCCAGACTGCTATACAAGGCTAGGTGATGGGTATACCTTGGCATCAGGACACATGACAATGGTCTGCACTGTGGCTCAGGGCTGTAGTTTCTGCATTTGCCCACACAGGTAGGTATAGTATCCACCATCCAGTCACCTGGGTGACTATTGCATGTGGCCAATGCTGTGCATTGCTTGCCATGTGTGTGTTCCTTAGTCCATGACATGGATGGTGTCTGGGATGTGCACACCTCCCACATACATGTACAGTGATATGTGGAACTGTACCTCGGGTGTTTGGCCCATGTTGTGTACACAGATTGTTATCATCAGATGTGCCAGTCCTGGCCTCATGTGGTGGGAACTGTTAATGGACAGCAGGTTTACCCTGCACCTACATTGATAGCATGATACCAGCATTCCCTGGTGTCAGTGGCATCTGTCCATACAGGACATGTTTTTCAGGCATAGTATGTCCTTTGTGGGTCACATTTGATGGCACCACAGGTGTTGTACAGTGATATATGTCTGGCCCATGTTGTGTACAAAGATTATCAGCAGATGTGCAAGTCTTGGCCACCTGTGGAGGAAACAGGTAATGAACAGCAGGTTTACCCTGCACCTACATTGATAGCATCTTAATGGCATTCCCTGGTGTCAGTGGCATATGTCCACAGAGGGCATGTTTTCAAGCATGGTATGTCCTTTGTGGGTCACATTTGATGGCATCACAGGTGTTGCAGGTGTCCAGTGGGGAACATGGGGAAGGTGCACTGTCTGCATGTACATGCCTATTGGCCAGATGGACAGGGTGCCATGCTCTCTGTAGCCCACTGCAATCACTCCATAGTTACTATCATTGGCCAATATGCAGTGTACTACCCACATATTGGCTGTTGCCTAGGCAAGTATGTATGTGTATGAGACATGGGTTGAGAGTGTGCTTTGGGTAATACTGGGGTTGCTAACTGTGATTGCCTGGCCTTGGTGTCACATGTATGGGTATGGATTTGCACCCCAGCCTCTTGGCTATTTCACATCTGTTATCCCTGTACAGTTGACATCGTGAGATATACTAGGGCCGCCATATAAGAAATTTGCAAAACCTGCTCCACATTGGGCCCAGGTGTCACACACTCACACATTATGAGTTACAAACACATACATACACGCACACACACACCTGTCATGTCTGGGAATAGAACCCCTATCTAACTAGTTTATTACACTACAGCACTACGCAGTTATAGTATGCACCACAGATATTACTGTAGTATTCTTTCCCCAAAGCTGTATATCACATTGGATGACATCAGCAGGATTGCCAAAGTAAGACATTCGAATTGTAGTGAGTGTGACTAGGCTAAAATGCATTGCTCCCTACACAGACAGTGACACACAACACACAGAACATCCATAACTGACATGTGTGGGTATAGGACCACTAACAGAGGTCTATATCACACTACAGCATGGAGCAGTTATAGGATGCACCACTGGGATTACTGGAGAACTCCTTCCCCAAAGGTATATGTCACATTGGATGATATCAGCAGGATTGCCAATTTAGGCATTCAAATTGCAGTGAGTGTGGCTAGGCTAAAATGCATTGCTCCATACACAGACAGTGACACACACACAAAACATCCACAACCAACATGTGTGGGTATAGAACCCCTAAAAGGGATCTATATCGCACTACAGTATGGAGATGTTATGGGATGCACCCCAGGGATTACTGGAAAACTCCTTCCCCAAAGGTGTATTTTGCATTGGATGACATCAGCAGGATTGTCGAAGTAGGGCATTTTAATTGTAATGAGTGTGGCTAGGCTAAAATACATTGCTCCCTACACAGACAGTGACATACACACAAAACATCCACAACTGACATGTGTGGATATAAAACCCCTAAGAGGTCTATATCACACTACAGCATGGAGCGGTTATAGGATGCACCACAGGGATTACTGGAGAACTTCTTCCACAAAGGTGTATGTCACATTGGATGACATCAGCAGGATTGCCAAAGTAGGGCATTTGAATTGTATGGAGTGTGCCTACCCTAAAAAGCATTGCTCTCTACACAGACAGACACACATATTTGCCAAGTCTGGGATTAGAACTCATACCTAACTAACTTATCATACTACAGTAGTACCCAGTTATAGGACGCGCTACAGAGATTACTGGACTGCAACCTTCCCAGAGGTGTATTTCTAGGTGGATGACATCAGCAGCCTTACCAAAGTGCAGCATTTCAATTGCATGGAGTGTGACTACCCTAATAAGCATTACTCTCTGCACAAACACGCACACACAGTTGCCAAGGCTGGGATTAGAACTCCTACCTAACTATTTTATAACACTACGCAGTTAATGGCACATTCTATGGAGATTACTGGCCTATAACCTTCCCAGAGATGTATTTCTAGGTGGATGACAGCAGCCTTGCCAAAGTAGAGCATTTCAATTGTAGGGAGTGTGACTACCCTAAAAAGCACTGCTCTCTACACAGACAGACACACAGTTGCCATGTCTGGGATTTGAACTCCTACCTAACTAGCATATCACACTATAGCAGTACACAGTTACGGGATGCGCAATGGAGATTACTGGACTACAACTCTCCCAAAGGTGTATTTCACAGTGGTTGACCTCAGTAAGCTTGTCATAGTAGGGCTATGGAGAGAGCAGTGTGTGTGCATGGGTCATAATCCATTCATCTAGAGGTTGACATGCCACATGCAGGCACACACAGGGCCATATTTCACAAGTACATGTATACAGCTGCTAGAGGACTACTTCCTTGTACAGTCATGTTGCACAGCTAGCACGTGCACCACATAGTCTGTAATGCTGATAGATACTGGTGGCTAGTATCTGCAGTGAGTGACATCTGAACCTCATGTGGTTGGGGCCCTTTGGCTGTGTGCTGGGTGGGGCAGGCCTGGATGGCTCCTTGTCACAGTCACCCTCTTCCACACATCTATGTACATCTAACTTTGCCTTATTATATAGTGTGTTGTCCTTACATATATGTCTGTATTCCTATCCACTGTGTGTGCAAGGCATGAGTGGTGCATACTGATGGGTGTCTGCACTAACTGCGACTGCCAGATATGTCTGGTCTAGTGGTGTTTGCAGACATGGCCTTCATGAGTTTATGTGTGTGAGCATGCCCAGTATGACTTTTCAGTAAGGTATTGACTGACATTGCCTTCATTACTCTAAGTGTGTGAGCATGCCCAGTATGCCCATCTGTATTTAATGTGTGGATCAAGTCCAGGTAGTTTGTACTGCAGTGCTGACCTTTGTGTTGTACACCGACAGATAGCATGCTGTTTCTGCAGGGTATCCATCGAACATTTGGCATTGACTTTTACTACATTTCTGCATAGGAAGGGGGGGGGCTCACCTGACTATTTCTACATTTCTAAACAAGATTGGGGGGGCACAACTAACTGTTACTACATTTCTACGTAGGATGGGGGGCACACCTGACTATTTCTACATTTCTACACAGGATTGGGGGGCACACCTGACTGTTATTACAGTACTATGTCAGATGGGGGGGCACACCTATCTATTTCTACATTTCTACACAGGATTGGGGGGCACATCTGACTGTTATTACATTACTATGTAGGGTGGGGGGCACACCTATCTATTTCTACATTTCTACACATGATTGGGGGGCATACCTGACTGTTCTTACATTACTACATAGGATGGCGGGGCACACCTGACACTTGTACACATTTGCTAGGACTGTACTGGTATGTCGGGTACTCCATTTCATTCTGTAGTCTTACCTATCATGTTGACTAGGGGCATACCAGTGCACTAAAGATCTTAGCTTTTATTTACCTACATATTAGTTTCTGACTTCCTACCCTTCAGAACTGACATCCCACTGCCTGACCTGCTGTAGTCTGTCTGTGTAGGCCTGGGGGGGTTACCCACAGGCCTCATTCAGAGGCCATAGCACAGCCTTTGTTTGTGTTTGTCTACACCTGTCCTGCTGGTTGTGACTGTTGTTGGGTATGTGAACCCCCCTGACTGGCATGTGTGAGTCACTTACCTTGTGGGTGTCCCATATTGATGGTGGTGCTGCAGGGCTGCCTATGTCAGATGCACATAGGACACTTCCTACACATGGTTAAGCACAGATAGTGTAATGTTTGACATCCCTTTTACTGTATGTGAGAGTCAGAGGGAGATGTCATTCCCTGGGTCCCTCCTGTGTCAGTGTATGTGCTATGCGTTGCCTCTTTGCCAAGGTCAGGTCAAACTGGGCATGCCTCCTTCTGCCTATTGGGGTAGGCTCAGGATGTTCCTCCTCTGAGTCACTCTGTGCCTGGGCATGCTCTCTGTAGCCCACTGCAATCACTCTATAGTTACTATCATTGGCCAATATGCAGTGTACTACCCACATATTGGCTGTTGCCTAGGCAAGTGTGTATGCGTATGAGACATGGGTTGAGAGTGTGCTTTGGGTAATACTGGGGTTGCTAACTGTGATTGCCTGGCCTTGGTGTCACATGTATGGGTATGGATTTGCACCCCAGCCTCTTGGCTATTTCACATCTGCTATCTCTGTACGGTGGGCATTGTGAGATATACTAGGGCCACCATATAAGAAATTTGCAAAACCCGCTCCACATTGGACCCAGGTGTCACACAATCACACGATATGAGTTACAAACACATACACACACACACACACACACACACACACACACACACACTTGCCATGTCTGGGAGTAGAACCCCTATCTAACTAGTTTATTACACTACAGCACTACGCAGTTATAATATGTGCCACAGAGATTACTGTAGTATTCTTTCCCAAAGGTGTATATCACATTAGATGACATCAGCAGGATTGCCAAAGTAAGACATTCGAATTGTAGTGAGTGTGGCTAGGCTAAAATGCATTGCTCCCTACACAGACAGTGACAAACAACACGCAGAACATCCACAACTGACATGTGTAGGTATAGGACCACTAACAGAGGTCTATATCACACTACAGCATGGAGCAGTTATAGGATCCACCACTGGGATTACTGGAGAACTCCTTCCCCAAAGGTGTATGTCACATTGGATGACATCAGCAGGATTGCCAATTTAGGCATTCAAATTGTAGCGAGTGTGGCTAGGCTAAAATGCATTGCTCCATACACAGACAGTGACACACACACACAAAACATCCACAACCAACATGTGTGGGTATAGAACCACTAAAAGGGATCTATATCACACTACAGTATAGAGATGTTATAGGATACACCCCAGGGATTACTGGAAAACTCCTTCTCCAAAGGTGTATTTCACATTGGATGACATCAGAAGGATTGCCAAAGTAGGGCATTTTAATTGTAATGAGTGCGGCTAGGCTAAAATACATTGCTCCCTACACAGACAGTGACATACACACAAAACATCCACAACTGACATGTGTGGATATAAAACCCCTAAGAGGTCTATATCACACTACAGCATGAAGCGGTTATAGGATGCACCACAGGGATTACTGGAGAACTTCTTCCACAAAGGTGTATGTCACATTGGATGACATCAGCAGGATTGCCAAAGTAGGGCATTTGAATTGCATGAAGTATGACTACCCTAAAAAGCATTGCTCTCTACAGACAGACACACACATTTGCCAAGTCTGGGATTAGAACTCATACCTAACTAACTTATCATACTAAAGTAGTACACAGTTATATGACACGCTACAGAGATTACTGGACTGCAATCTTCCCAGAGGTGTATTTCTAGGTGGATGACATAAGCAGCCTTACCAAAGTGGAGCATTTCAGTTGCATGGAGTGTGACTACCCTAAAAAGCATTACTCTCTCTACACACACACACACAGTTGCCAAGGCTGGGATTAGAACTCCTACCTAACTATTTTAACACACTACGCAGTTATGGCACATTCTACGGAGATTACTGAGCTATAACCTTCCCAGAGATGTATTTTTAGGTGGATGACAGCAGCCTTGCCAATGTAGAGCATTTCAATTGTAGGGAGTGTGACTACCCTAAAAAACTTTGCTCTCTACACAGACAGACACACAGTTGCCATGTCTGGGATTTGAACTCCTACCTAACTAGCATATCACACTATAGCAGTACACAGTTATGGGATGCGCAATGGAGATTACTGGGCTACAACTCTCCCAAAGGTGTATTTCACAGTGGTTGACCTCAGTAGGCTTGTCATAGTAGGGCTATGGAGAGGGCAGTGTGTGTGCATGGGCCATAACCCATTCATCTAGAGTTTGACATCCCACATGCAGGAACTCATAGGGTCATATTTCACAAGTACGTGTATACAGCTTCTAGAGGAGTACTTCCTTGTACAGTCATGTTGCACAGCTAGCACATGCACCAAATAGTCTGTAATGCTGACAGATACTGGTGGCTAGTATCTGCAGTGAGTGACATCTGAACCTCATGTGGTTGGGGCCCTTTGGCTGTGTGCTGGGTGGGACAGGCCTGGATGGCTCCTTATCACTGTCACCCTCTTCCACACATCTATGTACATCTACCTTTGCCTTATTATATAGTGTGTTGTCCTTACATATATGTCTGTATTCCTATCCACTGTGTGTGCAAGGCATGAGTGGTGCATACTGATGGGTGTCTGCACTAACTGCGACTGCCAGATATGTCTGGTCTAGTGGTGTTTGCAGACATGGCCTTCATGTGTTTATGTGTGTGAGCATGCCCAGTATGACTTTTCAGTAAGCTATTGACTGACATTGCCTTCATTACTCTAAGTGTGTGAGCATGCCCAGTATGCCCATCTGTATTTAATGTGTGGATCAAGTCCAGGTAGTTTGTACTGCAGTGCTGACCTTTGTGTTGTACACCAACAGATAGCATGCTGTTTCTGCAGGGTATCTATCGAGCATTTGGCATTGACTTTTACTGCATTTCTGCATAGGATGGGGGGGGGCTCACCTGACTATTTCTACATTTCTAAACAGGATTGGGGGGCATACCTGTCTGTTACAGTACTACGTCAGATGGGGGGCACACCTATCTATTTCTACATTTCTACACAGGATTGGGGGGGTCGCATCTGAATGTTATTACATTACTATGTAGGGTGGGGGTCACACCTGTCTATTTCTACATTTCTACACAGGATTGGGGGTCATACTTGACTGTTCTTACATTACTACATGGGATGGGGGGATACACCTGACACTTGTACACATTTGCTAGGACTGTACTGGTATGTCGGGTACTCCATTTCATTCTGTAGTCTTACCTATCATGCTGACTAGGGGCATACCAGTGTACTACAGATCTTAGCTTTTTTTACCTACATATTAGTTTCTGACTTCCTACCCTTCAGAACTGACATCCCACTGCCTGAACTGCTGTAGTCTGTCTGTGTAGGCCTTGGGGGCTACCCACAGGCCTCATTCAGAGGCCATAGAACAGCCTTTGTTTGTGTTTGTCTACACCTGTCCTGCTGGCTGTGACTGTTGTTGGGTATGTGAACCCCCCTGACTGGCATGTGTGAGTCACTTACCTTGTTGGTGTCCCAGTATTGAGGGTGGTGCTGCAGGGCTGCCTATGTCAGATGCACATAGTACACTCCCTACACATGGTTAAGCACAGATAGTGTAATGTTTGGCATCCCTTTTACTGTATGTGAGAGTCAGAGGGAGGTGTCATTCCCTGGGTCCCTCCTGTGTCAGTGTATGCGCTATGTGTTGCCTCTTTGCCGAGGTCAGGGCAAACTGGGCATGCCTCCTTCTGCCTATTGGGGTAGGCTCAGGTTGTTCCTCCTCCGAGTCACTCTGTGCCTGTGCAGGCCTTGGCAATGGTGGGGGGCTGTGTGGCCCTGCCCCATGCTATTCTTACTGCAGCTGTTTCTGCAGGATCATATTGTGTAGCATGGCACATACAAGGATAATTTGGGTACATGTAGCTGGTGAGTACTGCAAGGCTCCACCGGATGTGTCTAGGCACCAGAACCGTGACTTGAGCATCCCAAACACATGCTGTACTATAATTCTGGTCTGTGTGTGTGGCTCATTATGGAGTTCTTGTTTGGGTGTGTGTGCATTTCTGATGGGTGTCATCAGGCATGGTTCCAGTGAGCATCCAGCATCCCCCACTAGGTGACCATCAGGGATGTCCCCATTGGCAAATCTCTGGTACAGCTGCTTCAGATGCCAGATGAGGGAATTGTGATAGCTTCCAGGGCAGCCAGCACATACATTCATTATTATGCCCTGGGCATCGCACACGACTTGGCAGTTGATGGAGGGGAAGCCCTTGAGGTTGATGTAGACCCTACCCTGCTCACCGGGTGGTGCTTTGATGCATATATGCATGCAGTCTATACCACCCACTACCTCGGGGTATTCTGCTATTTGGTAGAACAGTTGCATATTGCTGGCCAACGCCTCATGGGTGTTGGGGAAATATACATGCTCACCGACATGTGCTGACATGGCATCCAGGAACTGGTGGAGTACCCTGGATGATGATGCCTGTAAAATCCCCATCATATCCCCAGTTGGCCTTTGGAAGGTACCTGTAGCTAGTATTCATAGGCCTACACATACCTTGGTATCCACTGGGATGGGTTCCCCTCTGTTAGGCATGGCTGGCACAGCTCAACAATTTGCTGTAGGAGGTCCCTATCCACCGTGTAGCGCTCCACTATCTCCAGCTCATGTAGCCGCTGGTAGGTTACCCTGGGTCTGTGCACTCTTCTCCATCTCCTCACTGTGGGTTGGTCGACAGCATTCACATCATTACCACCCTCAGCCTCTTCCACAAGTTGTTGTATGATAGCTATTGCAGCCCCTATCATTTTGCTGGTGTGAGTGTTAAAAGCTCCTCGCTTGTTTACACTGGTGGTGTAGAGTGTGGGAAAAAGCAATGGGGAAGGTGTTTGCATAGTTTCTAGTGGTGTTCTGGGCTGGGCTGGTCTGCTACCTGTGTAATTGGCTGATTCTGATACATTTCACATGCCAGCTATGCTAGTTCTCCTTGATTACCTTCCTGCTGCTGTTTTCCCTTTCCATTGCATTCCTGTTTAAGCCCGGGGGCATGCTGCACAAACAAATTGCACAAATGTGCACACTGCTGCTATTTCCTGGTTTAACATATTTTTTCTACCTTTAAAATCCGGTGTGCGGCACGTACACACGCTTAGGCAATGTAAAGAGTGCTAGGCAGGTTTAGACACACTCCCTAGCTTAGCTGTGCTAAGCTAGGAGCAAACCCGAGCCACAGGGCTCCAATCTGCTTACAGTATGCCTGACACCCCCCCCATGATGTCACCTAACTCCTAGGCTTGCACCAAGCTATTCCTACTTTTACACTGTTGGGACTTGACTCACATGCTGGGGGAAACTGGGATTCACTATCATTCCCCTCATTTGCATAGGATTGCCTGCTAATACATAGTTACATGTCTCACACTGAGCCTCCCACTACTCACTGGCCATGTTGTCTTCTGCCTGGCATTGACTTGCATGGCAGAATACTGGTTTTAGTTGGAATGCTTAATTTAGGTTTATTTTGTTATCCCCCCCGATCCCGTTTGCACACCGCTGCCTTATGCTTAAACAGCTGAGATCGGCTAAAAAAAATAAAAATTGATTTTTGTATTTTTTTCACTGTTTGCAATGCCAATGGCCTTATACTTGGCCATTGGCATGCTTACTACATGATATGCAGCCTTTATTTGGAGCTGTCACAGCTCCATTTTGGATTTTGCAAAAATGTACTCGGTTACTAACCGAGTACATTTCTGCAGATTGCACTAGTCCTGCATGGCCAGTTGCAAGCTTCCCAGATTGCAAAATCACCTCGGTTGCATAGATTTTTCCTGCAAATGAGGTGATTTGTATACAGGGCCTTAGTTCATGCAGGATTAGTGCAGGAGCGCTCGTGCACGCCCCTGCAGGCTGTTCCTGGATTGCACGGCAGACATATTGCCTGCTAGAGCTCCTGCACCGATCTTGCACTCCGATCAAGGTATAGAGAATCTGGGGGCGTGTTTTAACTTGCTGCATCAAAAGAAAACTAAAGGTTTTGTTTCCTAATGTGTTTCACATAATTAGTGTTTTAAATAAATCAGAGGGAATTGTTAGATATATTTAGAAATTTATAAATGTATGTGCATCTGTTTGCCAGTTAGATGTATATACACTTTGATTGCTAGAATACATGTAGAATAATTTAGTCAGTTAGATGCATACATTTCTGTTTACTAAAAAAGGATTAGACTGTTCTTAGCTGAAAAGAAAGGAAAAAAATCAAATAAATAAAAAGTATGGCATTCATGCAATGTAACATGAAGTCTGGTACAGCGTGAGAAACTGATAAAAACAAATTAAATGTTCAGTGTTTAATGCAAGCTTCAAGGTTTACAGATAAGAACCCAGGTGCGAGGAAAAAATGAGTTGGAGGCAAACTGAACTGTCATGTAATTCACCTTGAAACAAGTACACAAAGGAGCTTATTAACAAACTGCATAACATCATCAGAACACTGCTTTGACAAAGAAACATTCCCAAATAGAAAAGACTCCCTAAAAAGTTTAATTAGCAGACAACGTGACATAATTGAAAGACAGTTTTCACACAGAACAGAAAAGACTCCCTAAATACCAAAATAATGACTTTGAGAGTTCCCAAAAGACTGCTTTCATAAGAATGCATATATGTGAGATGTAATCTCATTTCTTGACAGATCTGTTAGAGCTCTTTCATGGAGAACATCATTCATGTTGTATTGAGAAGAAACTTGACATTAAAGTTGCAAACTACAGGTTGTCTGTTATATAGATAAGTTACTTTATTAGTTTCTGTGCAATATATTGTTGACAAGGATAAAGTTTATATGCACTAACCAGACTTTTACTTACAAGAGACTTTTTCTATTAGGCACCAACACAGAGATGTAGTCAACAGTGTCAGTAAGACAAAACTGGCAGTGACTTTCAATTATTCATTTTTTTAAATAATTCTTCAACACACACACACTCTCACACACACACACACACACACACACACACACACACACACACACACGCACGCACGCACGCACACACACACACACACACACACACACACACACACACACACACACACACACACATTAATTACTTACCTTCCTACATGCTGGCGATAGCAGACCAAGTGCCTATAGAAAGAAAAATATATATATATATAAGTAGAGATGCAATATAACATAATCTAACTCTACACTCTTAAGTGTACTTCAGTCCCTATGTACATTTTCAGTGTCATGATCTCTCACTCCCTTGAGGCAGCCTGAGTTTAATGGGGGGGGGGGGGCTACACTCCAGCATCCAGTACCATGAGCCACCCCAAACAATGAATTTACAAGTATGTAAATTAGAAAGTTTACAGAGGAAACTGATGTTTGCAACATTGTGCATGAGATGAAACACTGAGTGAAAATTAAGATAACAAGGGTCTGTTGGTACTTACAATAATGAGAGACAGTGCATGTACTACATAGCAGTGAGGAGAAGAAAAGAGAGGATTCCAGACCATGATTATACATTTAAAGTAAAACAAATAAAAAAAAAACAGTTGATCAAACTCCATATTGATCAAGGTGAAGTTACCAGTTTGGTGATAAAGCTTCCCCTGGATTAAATAAAATACAGAAAATATGGTTTATTCAACTATTTCTTGAAAACACATAAAACAATCAGAAAGGATGAAAGTGAGCAGAAAAAAAATAATTTGAAAGTAACTCATGCAAATAGAAGTCAAGATAAGTTAGTTTTTAACTCTGTTGCATAGTTATTTGTGAATGCCACAGATCTGCGTGCATCAAATGCAGTGAGTACAGAAAAGGAAGAAGTACAGGAATGTTTCCAGAAAACAAACCACTAGATTGAGAAACTGTGCATGAATGTCAGTAGTGTTAACTTTAGACTTGATACTGATGCAGAATGTAATATCTTGACAGAAAAGCACCTTTAGACTTTCAAGCTTGCAAGACACAGAAAAAAGATTTGTGTTTGCAGGACACTGAGAATGGCTTAAAACTTTCATTATTTACTTATGCAGGTCATAAACTAACATCAAAATGAAAAAAATAGCTATATTGCATTTACAGATATACAGCCTGCAATTGTTTATTTCAAAATGTGTCACTGTAACAATCCAATAGTCTGCTGTAACTTGTGAACAGTTGGATATGATTAAGTGTACACATGGTTTACAGAAATAGTGTCTGTGTGCCAAGGGATTGTATGCAATCAGTGAAGGCAAGCATTCAAACCTTCATGCAGATCATGACCTACATGCTTGGGAAGTCACATATTCACATAGTTATGAAAAACATATTCACAGAACTGATCACCTGTATATTTGTGAAATAAACACCTTTCAGGGTGAATTAGAACACCAACAAATTAATTCAGAGCAAAAAGGTAATGATGTAATGAGAAGTAAAGTGTACAGAGCCACAGTAAAGGATGATACAAACACATTCAAGTAGTAAAGAGATGAAAAAAACAATTGTAAATGTTATGTTGATTTGATCACTGGTCTTGGCTGCATTCTGAGTCAATATTGCATTAAGTTATATACACAGATTTCAACAATGCATATGCACTGAGAAAATTCTAGTTGCTTTTAAGCAGCAAGCTGAAAGGAATTAAAGAGTTTGCACTTGCATGGGTGTGATAACTAGACCAGAAGAGCCTATTATAAGACTCAGTTGTATGGTAAATTAGAATCTGTATAGATTCACAAGATCTGAAAGAATGCTCCAGGAAGCAGTATCCAATCATGATGCCAAGAGGTAAATATGCATCAAATTCTGCTGCTAATAAGGAAAATTTAAACTTGGTTCAGATTGTTTAAAACTATATCTTTTGAATACACCACTGGGAAGATATAGATTTTTTTTAAATCTTCGATGTTTATCTTAGATCTCTTTGTTAAACATGACGTTAAAAAAGTGACAGAGGAACATATACAGTAATAGAAAAGAAAACAAACCATACTAACGTTTTCATTATTTTCACATAGTATACAGTTTAATAATTTTCATTCATTCCTATATTATATAAGTTGCTAGATTCCTGCCTTCCCTTAAATTCTCCTCCTCATTCTGAACATTATTCTGCATGCATCATTCCAACAATTTCCATTTATTTAAAATAAAATAAAATAGCAAAACTCTGTCTATACCCAATTTTACCTCTATACCCCTCTATAACTTTGTATCCCTTATTCGAGGTATACATGGTTTTGACAATGGTCACTTTACTCTGTGTAAATACTTTTCTATGTGAATACCTAGGTTATGAAACTTTTATGCACTGCTTTTTGCAAGTCTTATTCTTGTCTCATTGGGTCACTTCATTCTATGTAAATATTTTTCTATGTAAATACTAAGATTATGAAACTTTTATGTACTGCTTTTATGTCAAGTTATAAGTTTATATGTATATAGGCAGACTGTATTTTGTGTCAAGATACTTGTTACTGTAAACAATACTGTAATCTGTTGTCATTTCTACCTGTTACTGGGAGTTTTCTCCCTGGGCCTCCATTGAAAATGGGCTAGCTCAGCCCAGTGGACTTTCTCGGTAAACAAATGTCAATAAATAAATAAATAAATACTATTTTTTTGCTCTTTCCCTTTTTTAAAGAATCCAACTTCCAGTTATTTTGTTTCCTTTACAATATTCAGATTCTCAAGAATGACATTTGTTATTTTTTCTTCACATAAGATTTTCCAGAGGGATGTCACACTGATTATTGCGGTCATGAAATGTGTTGTAAACAACACGGATTATATACTGATTTTGGGAAAAATGAGATGGAGCATTATCAGAAACTGATGATGTTGATGAAAAGGCTGAGCAAAGAAAAAATGTCAGATATGCATGACAAATACACATCATGGGACAAATCTTAGTATTATGGTGTGCAATATCATCCAGGGAATGAAGCATCAGTAGACTATATGGAAAGACCATCAGACAACAAGCATTCTTAACATGGATCAGAACTTATTCCAAGATTGTTTAAGTCTCTGTGCCTTTAACAATAATGTTTCAAAGCACATAGGATGGCATTGGGTGCAGAAACAATAAAAGTTTTACAATGCAAAATTTGTGATGGAATTTACAATTGTTTGTCATTGTGATATAGCAAAGCCAGTTACACTGTAAGTGAATACCAGCCAGCCTGGTACAGGAGCAGTACTGCTGTAAGCTATGGTTCCAGATCACTGACTGATACACAAACAATTCTTAGGTTGGAAAAAGCTTTTAGCTTCTGTAAATAACTAAAAATGTCTACAAGAATGTGTATCTCAGACAACTTTGTGGACACTGATCATAAATATTGCAAATAACTTTTGTGATGCCATTCTATAATGTGTCTACAGATAAAGATGCTGTCTCTGAAAATGTGACTTAAAAGTGGTTTAAAAAGTAGGAAAAGGGATATACATTGCTGATGCACTGAACAAAGGTTCTTTGAAAGAAAGCAATGAAGAACTGCTTAATCATGGCATTGAAGTGATAATAATTCCCTTTCTGGCAATATCATAACGAAGGCTGCAAAAATATGCAATTGAACAGGGACTGATACATAAATGCATCAGTTAAAATACATGGTAATATAAGGATGGCCAGATGAAAATAAATAGTACGAGTACAGATACAGATTTATTTTTCATAGGGGTTTGTTGTTCAAATCAAACAGAACGAATCTATAAATCACATACTGAAACTTTGAGGTATAAAGAAATAGTATGAAATACTATGTTTTGTCTAGGTATGTCTCATTAGAGCCAGGTGATTGTAAGGAATTGCCAAATGTGCTTGTTTCACAGAAATAATATGAAAAAAGAAATGATGCCACATGAAATTCCAGATTGGCCTCGTCAAATTTGTGACTGGTTTAAGGGGACTCTAGATGAAATTGTCAGTGTCTTCAGAGTTGCTTCAGATAAAGATTATACCAACTGAAAAGGAAGTTTAGAAAGAAGTTTAGAAAAGATTAAAGGTCTACTATGACAAGATGACAAGAAGTTTAACTTACTCTGAGGAGGAAAAAAAAAGGAAATTTGGCAAAAAGTTCAGAAAAGACAAAATATCTTCAATGAAAAAATAGGAAATGGCTTAATTGACTTACTCTGTGGAGAAATGAGTTTGGAAAATCTATTAATAAAACATTCTGACAGCCAAGAATCTGCTGCATCCCTCAGGGGCTACTTTGATGAGACAAAAGGAGGTCATCTGCACATGTGAAAGAGGAGGCAGCTCTATAAAACTGCACTAACATTATCAGAGAACTGTAACATATCATTTTTATTGCTTCAAGATACAAGAAGAATTCCAGGAGATGACATAGTTATTAGACAAAGATATGTGCTATCACTTTAAGACAACTCTAAAGAAAATACATTTTTTCTCACTAGAACTATTAGATGCTAACAATGGTTTACCGTCTAAGATGACTCAACCAGTTGTAACCTGTAACCGCATCTTCCAAAAGAGCCAGCTATAGCTAAATTTAAAGTAGACTCCATGACTTACAAACATGCTATGACCTTGCGCATGATGTTAAATTCAGTTATTTTGTGTGTCTTTATTGAAATATCTGCTTTAGGCTAACAGTGCTACAGAAACAAACTGAATTACATCACAATTACAATTTACATGGAGGAGCAGGACTAGTGGGGTAGGGCCTACTCCATCATTTGTTTTCCACAAACCCTTTTATATCCCATTGTTTAATGTGCTAAGAAAAACAAAATGAGTTGTTATTAATACACTTTTACATTATTGTTTTCTGCTTTTTTTATTTTCTTCCCAAGTGATATACAATAGAATAGAAGGATCCTGCCTAACATGCCCTAATCATGAGTCACTATATTGTAAGGGATGCTGCATGTGTATATTATCTGTTTGTTTGTTTGTTTGTTTGTTTGTTTGTTTGTTTGTATCTGTCAGACTCATGAATCACCATCTCATTGTATTTAATGTCTCAACTGGACCATCTCGTTGTCTAGCCAATAAGTCAGGATACCATATCTTGGCTTACTGCAAATTTTCAATATCATGAAAATCTCAGCAAATAAAGAACTTTTGCAGGGTGGCAAGCCCCTCCTGCACCCTCCATGTGGACGACTGCATCCTCCACACCACACCTCTTACTTATTCATACTAACTCTGAGATCACATCATCACATAGCAAGGACCAGATTTTAATCTCTATACACAGAAATCTGAACTATGTATAGGGAAGTGTTCCATCTGAACTATGTATAGGGAAGTGTTCCATCTGAACTATGTATAGGGAAGCATTCCATCTGAACTATGTGTAGGGAAGTCTTCTTTCTGAACTATGTATAGGGAAGTATTCCATCTGAGCTATGTATAGGGAAGTGTTCCTTCTGAACTATGTATAGGGAAGTGTTCCATCTGAACTATGTATAGAGAAGTGTTCCTTCTTTCCATTGAGATTGCTTGATGGCAGTAATCTTGACAAGGGTTTTTAGCCAATGAGTTGGTTAAGAGGCTCTTGTCAAATTGCCTCTCAAATAACTGGACTACACCCATCTGTCTATATGTTTGTTTATTTGATACTAGCCTAACTGGATTGTTCAGTTGGACTCATTTCAACTTTGACAAAGGACAGAAGGCAGACAAACATAAAATGGAACAATGCCCAAAAGTGTAAAAGTATAAATGAAATACATAACAATGATTATTAAAAAAGTAAAGAATAATTGCAAAACATATCAATTACAAATACAGCTTATGCACATTGTGAAATTACAAATGCAAAAGATCAGTTTCAAGTCAAAAGCAGAAGAGACCATACATAATCAAATAAACAGTGATCAACCTTGCACTTTAAAGAAGAGAACTGAGAAAATATTTTGATTATCAGATCAGTCAAAACTTTTGCATGGCTAAACAACCCTCCGGATTTACTAATCTTCTGTGCAGGACTATCTTAGTCCTGCATGGAAGCGGCAATTTAGGAGCAGAACAGCAGCGCACCATGCATATTAATGAGGCGTGCTGCCTGAGCTACTAATCTTACACAGAGCGTGTAAGAGTGCAGGGGGCATGTCTGAGAGCAGAGCTCTCAGAATATACACACCACAGCAATGAAGAACAGCAGAACGGCCCAAGAAATGAGCGAGACTGCTCATAGGTGTCTGCATATCCCCACCAGCATTCCCCCTGATGTACAACAGCAAGTAAATACAAATAAAATGAACAAACCTGTATTTCTTTATTTTTTTAAAAATCCGATTAAAGCTAACCATAGATGCGCGGGTGTGCCCATCGCTTAGCTATGGTTAATGCAGCTTAAGTGGCTGAAGAGGATAACAAGGAAGATATATGCGAATGAAGCAGCATAGCAATAGTGTAGTGGGCAGAGCATTCATCTTATGAGCAGGCATTCCTGGTTCGAGTCCCACTGCAGCACATTCTAGTTTCAATGGCAAAGGATGTTATGACAATTATTTTTGTTGCATAACCCACTAAATAACATATTTGTGAACTGGAGTACTGCGGTAAATGCACATGTGAAGTGTCAGTGTCATAATGAATAAAGCACTAGTAAGCAGGTTTAAGCACCAGTAAGCAGAAGTAAGCATATTTAAGCACTAGTGAGCGAGTTTAAGCCCATTTGCGTGAGGGTAAGCAATGTGCACACAAGTTAAGCAATTTTGAAGCTAACACTCTGTAAGCATATGTAACCAGAGGTTAGCATTGTTTACCCTCATGGAAACTAGTGCAAACCCACTTACAAATGCTCAAAAGTGCCTGAATCACTCTGTATCCAATGGCCCTTGTTCTGCTCATCAACAAAAAAAAACAGCCTTGCAGGTCTTCAAACCAGGACCCTATACACTATAGACACAATAGTTAACCACAAAGCCATCACAGCAGTACAGAAGAATGAGGAATCAGCAAACAAGTCTTCACTACAGTAAAATCAAATTGAACCTGTGAAAGGAATCAGTATACAGACATATGTTCCATATCCCACTACATAACATAAATATGTGAACTGGAGTACAGCAGTAAGCCCAGAAGTCAGGTGTAATTGTAATAGAGTGTTGAAGTCCCCAATAAAATACAAGAACCCCATACAGTGTACGTACACATGAATCATGGATACCAGGCATGCATATAAGATGTAATGAATAATAAATCAATGCCAAAAAGAAATATAATGCAAAGTCAAATGTAAGCAACACTAAGCATTGCACAGGCCAGCTTAAGAGGTGTAAGCAATATGTAGGCCAGCTAACTCAATGTGCCCAGTGTTATATCCCTTTAAACAATGCCAACCTTAGGTAAGCAGGTTTGTCCATAGCTTAACCTTTTCAAAATCGGCCAATCATGAAAAAGTGTGGGAAATCGGTCCTACTTAAACCCAAGAGGTGGGAATACATCTCATAGGTGGTTGTAGCTCCCCTTGCAGGCACTATGTCAGGAAGGGGAGAGAGTGTGCACTTTTGGACACAGCGCTGGTGCATCCAGGAGTCCAGAGTCATGGCAGGATCCTTGTCAAAGACCATGAACATTGACTGCTGCAGGGCCAGTACCAGGGCTCCCAATATAAGGTGGATGCCTGTGACTGTCTCGCCTGTGACCTCACCAGTGCCACTGGCATACTCTGAACTGGTGAGCAGGTCAGGCATCACTATGCCGACCTGATGCGGCATAAGGGGGACCTCTTGAAGCAGTGGATCCAATAAGCTAGAACGGCAGGGGATGTCCCAGCTGTGTGTAAGTATCACCCCACTAAGTGTGTAATAATTGCCAGCTCATGTATATCATGGATAGGTATGGCTAAATATTACTCTTATGTCCTCCACAGCTGCAGTTGAGCGGGCCATGAACCAGGAGGCCCATGGCAGTCACCTGGAGAGGTTGCGACACGAGGCAGGTCAGTAATACTCTTGCATGTACTATCATAGGAAATAAATCTAAAAGTATTAGTATATAACTGCCTGTATAAAACTTGTATTATTTAAGGCAAGTACTGCATACACCGGAGAATATGGCAGGAAAAGATTCATATGGTATGTATGTAAATAAAAGCGTAATAGCCTGACAATAAAGGTCTAACTGCTGGACTGCATGTGTATACTCTGGCATCATATGGCAATGTAGATTTGCATTCATATAATAGTACTGTTGTAATAAGCACTGTTACCCCCACCGTGCACCATAAATAGAATGTGTAGGAATGTCTGTATATGACTGGTGTAATCCTCAGAGGCCATTTAGCACAACTGAGAGACACATAGCCAGAAAACAGGGAAAAGGCAGACAAAAAAGCCTGAATAGCACATGCAACTGATATGTGAATTGTTGCTTTATTGGCACACACAGCCATGGTTTGAATCCTGCAAGTGGTAGTAGTCTGCATACAGAATCATACCCCACAACTGTACAGATTTGTCCAGAATGTCCACTAGAGTGGCCCATATCTGTTGCCTGTCCCCCTGGGAAATCAGTGGGGTGATCCTAGATGTATAGGTAGCAAACAGGAAATACAACTGATTGACACACATAGGTTCATAGGTTCATACTAGGCTATCTGCCCTAGGGCATTTATAAGCCTAGCCAGAGTGTGTTTGGCTTTCGCCACCCATTTTAAATTAATTTTGCTATGCCCTTTTTTGAGGTTAGTATACTGTGCCTCTGCCTAACAGTGACACAGAAGTGATACCCGGGGTAAACCTACAATCTCCCATCCACTCATCAAGATTCCTCTTGAAGAGAGTCAATGAGGGACTCTGCCTAACCTGGACTGGGATTTTATTCCAGAGTGAAGGGAGCCTCTGGGTTATGAATCTGTCCCTCCAGCATGTCCTATTTATTTCAGTGCTGAGGTTCAAGTCTCTCGAGTGCGTAGCTTGATGGGATTTGGATTTTCTGAGGTGCAGCATGTCCATTAATTCCAGGCTGGACATGGCTTTATATGTCAGGCACAGATCGCCTCTGAGCAGGCGGTATGCCACTGAGTAGAGCTGGAGTTTCTTTAACCGGGCAGCATATGGCATCTGTTTGAACCCTTTGATCCTCTTGGTGAGGTACTTTTGGGTCTTTCCAGTTGCTGCAGGTGTCTGGTAAGGTACATCCCAAAAGGGGCATTGTACTCAATTATGGGCCTGATGAGGGATGAGTAAAGAGGCACGATGACCTCCCCTGATCTAGATGTGAATCCCTTCATGATTAGGTGGGCTATATAAAATGTTTTTCTAACCACTTTGGCCACGTGGTTGTCAAATGAGAGATTGCTATCAACTTGGGTCCCCAGGTCCCTAATTACTTCTTCTGCACTTAATGGATTACCACCTATGTGGTAATTTGTAGGCACTTTGTTTTTGTCAAAGGGGATGACTATACACTTTTTGGCGTTTAGCTTGAGGCCATGGATCTGGCACCAGTTGTCTGTTTCTATGAGGCCCTTTTGGAGGATGCTTGTGTTGGCCGGAGAGTCGATTATGGTGCCCAGTTTGCAGTCATCTGCGAACTTGGTCAGCCACAGTCCTTCCGTGTTGGCCTGTACCTCCGAGAAATATATACCGAACAAGAGAGGTCCCAGGACTGAGCCTTGTGGGATGCCACGTGTAACTAGTTTGGAGTCTGACATGGCTCCAGCAATTCTAACCATGTGGGTTCTGTCCTTGAGCCAGTTTGCAACCCATCTAGTGACATAGGGGTTTATATTTAAGCTGGTGAGCTTATCTATAATGCCCGAGTGGGGCATTGTATCGAAGGCTTTTGCGAGGTCCAGGTAGGCTGTGTGGACCACCTTCCCCTTGTCAATGGCCTTGGTGACTGTTTCAAAGAAATCGACCAGGTTTAAGAGGCAGGATCTGCCCTTAACAAAGCCGGACTGGGTAGGATCCAGTGTCTGTAGGCCCCCAATATCTTTATTTATGAGGTCCATGATGATCCTTTCCATAGCTTTGCAGACCAAGCTAGTCAGGCTTATGGGGTGATAGTTTCCAGGATCTGTTGAGGCACCACCTTTGTGGAGAGGGACCACTGTTGCTGTACGCCACTCTTTGGGTACATATCCTGTAGTAAGGCTGAGATTGAACAGTAGTTTTATGTTTGGGTTTAGCTCTTCTTGGAGTTCATGTAGGATGCAGCCTGGGACACCGTCTGGTCTGGTCCCATGTTTGCTTTGGAGAGGGCAGCTCTTACCTGAGCATCTGAGATGTCAGGGAGGCAGCACTCTGCTGGGATAGATATTTGCCCTTTTGGTGGGGAGTGGGGGGAGAAGTTTGCGCTGAACCTGTCAGCTAGGATGTTGGCAATGTCTGTGGGTTTGGTGTATTTTTTGTCATTTTGGACTAATTCTGAGCATATCTGGGAATTCCCACCCAGGTTCCTTACATAACTAAAGAAAGTCTTGTGATTATCCTTAGTTTCCTGTGCAATTTTTCTCTCGAAGCTGGCATCAGACAATTTTATGAGTGCCCGTAGTTTTTTGCTAATACTGATCAGAGATGCCTTCCCTTTTTGGGATTTTGCTCTATCATGTAGTAGCTTCTTCCTTCTATTGTATAGTTTGTTTATGGCTGGGGTCCACCAGACAGGACGTCTGCCTTTGGAGGACTGGGTTTTGGTTTTATTTGGGATTGCATGATCCATGCATTCCTGAAGGTGTTCATAGAATGCGTTTATAAAGGATTCTGCAGTCTGGACCATATTTTCCACAGGCCCGGGGGCTTTGAAGGATTCCACCTCGGTTTTGAGGAGTGTGAAATTTGCTTTAGAGAAGTTTTTCACTGTGGTTTTCTGGGCAGGGGGTGGGGTTGGGATGTGAATATCCAGTGATATTAGTTTATGGTCTGATGTTACCAGTGAGGGATACACTTCTGGTCTGGAGCATAAAGTCCCCATGTTGGTGATGATCAGGTCCAGTATGTTTTCCCCTCTTGTGGGAGTGGTAACAAGTTGTTCCATAGCATTTGAGTTTATAAATTCTAGGAACCTTTGGGCTAGGGTGTTGGAGCTAGAGTAATGCAACCAGTCTATGTTTGGGTAGTTGAAGTCGCCCAATATAATGGTGTTTGTAGAGACCTTCATATTTTCCAGTGTTCTCAGGAAGGCCGAGTGGGGTTCCTGGGTTTGGGAGGGTGGTCTGTAGCAGGCTATAAACTGGAAGGCAGTTTTACCCACTGTTAGTTGCACATGGATAGTCTGTGATGCTTTGTGCTGTGCCACCAACCTGGAGGTGTGGGTATCTTTGACGAATATTGATACACCCCCTCCTTTTGTGGTTCAGTTCAAGTTTTGGGGCCGAAAAGCATGGTATAAGGTATAACCTGGTAGTGCTGGGGTGATCTCGGGAGCCTTGAACCAGGTTTCTGTTACTGCACAGATATCGATGTTCTCCATGCTAAGGAGAGTTTCGAGTGCGTGCTTCTTGAGGTTTAGACTTCTGGCGTTGAGTAGCATTACTCTTAGTTTCTTATCCCTTGTGATACCTATGGAGGTGGGTTTGTCTTTTGAGCCTTGCCTAAAAAAGGCACTATGGGGGTAGCAAGAGCCTTTGCCAATATCCGAAAGCCCAGGGGTGACAGTTGCAAGCCGTCCCTAGCGAAGCATCGTGGCTTGTCGAGCATGTCATCCCAGGCTGACAGGCATTGGATCCCCTTTGAATGACACCAATACTTAAGCCAATTGTTGAAATTGATCATCTTGTCTTCATATTGTGGCATCATTCTTGGTGAGGGTAAGATGCTACTCAAGGTCAGGGTCATACCGGCCTGGGCTACATGCTCAGAGAGTTCCTCTATGTCTCTTTTCATGTAGTCCAGGGAGGTACATCTCAGGTCATTCACACCAGTATGGACAATGACTGAGTCAAATTTGTACTTGCCTTGGAGTGACCTGAGTGCTTGTGTTATGTGGCGGATACAAGCGCCCGACAGGCAGCTCACCCTGACCTTCTCCTTGTTCAGCCTGGTGAGCGGGACATCAGTGTGCCTGACGATAGAGTCACCTTGTGTTGTTTAGCCTTAAGGGCTGTGACTGTTCGGCACACTGGCTTTGTGAGCTATGTGTTGCATGTGTTTTGTTTTGGGGTAGCGGTTGCTTCGGTGTCTGCTTTGGAGGTTTCTGCTGCTTAGGCAGATTTTTATTTAGAGCCTCCGAGTATGTTTTTGTGTGTTTATGTGTTTGGTTTGCTGTCGTGGTAAGTCTATGTGAGACTGGAATTGTAGTGAGTGTGGTTTCCTTCTCCTCCTGACTGGTTACGCCAGTACTGAGTTGAGCGAGCTTAGCCTCCAGTTTGGCTATATGGTTACATCTCTCACATGTGTTGGAATTTGTTGGGAGGAGGAGAGGGTTGTCTGTGTACATGAGGCAGTTGTAACATTGCCTCAAGATTCCTAGATTCACCAGCTGGACCGGAGAGGAGATTGACAACTGACCTTTGGACATGCTAGAATAGTATTGGGAATTCCTTTATAATTGAAAAAAAAGGCCAGTGGGGAACAAGGTACTCAAGGGGAGTTTGTGAGGGTGTAGTGCTTTTAATTTTTTAATGCTGACTTATATAATTGCTTTAGTGAGCAACTGCCAGGTAACTTAAATGCAATGTGTTACAGGTAACTTAAATGCAAAAATGACAAACAGTAACTTTCTTTCAAGTGAAACAAGGAAATAAGTACAGTAAGCAATGCAGATATCACTAGGGAGCCACAGAAGCGCTGAAAAGCCGCGTTTTAGGTGGAATTAGCGTTTCAGGGAAATAACAAGCAAACAAACAACAAGCATACAAACAAAGCTAGATTCAGCAGACCTGGATCTAGTCTATGCTACAGCAAACAAGGTGTGCCAATTTCAGTAAGAAACAGTTCAAATATGGAGGCACTATAAGCCTTTAACCAGAAAGTCCCAGCTCAGAAGGGCAGAGTCCAGCCTCTCCTCCCACAAGAGTGCAGACCACGAACCTTCTTAATGTAAAATAACTGGCCTGAAGCCCAAGTGTTTAAACCAGAACTAATACACTTTTAGAATAACAGGCACTGAGCCCTCAATCAGCAGTTCCCAACTTAGAAGGATGTAAGCTACCTGTCCTGCCACCAAAGTGCAGGCCACAAACTTTCCTAATGTAAAACAACTGGTCTGAAGCCCAAGTGCTTAATCCAAAAGACTTAGAATGATAGCTACACTTTAGTGAAGTTACTACCAAGCAGTAATAAATACAATTGAATACTTTAAAGAATGCCTGGATTAGTGCTCAAGTTATACAAACAAAGCTAGATTCAGCAGGCCTGGATCTAGTCTATGCTACAGCAAACAAGGTGTACCAATTTCAGTAAGAAGCAGTTCAAATATGCAGGCACTATAAGCCTTTAACCAGAAATTCCCAGCTCAGAAGGGCAGAGTCCAGCCTCTCCTCCCACAAGAGTGCAGACCACGAACCCTCTTAATGTAAAATAACTGGCCTGAAGCCCAAGTGCTTAAACCAGAATTAATACACTTTTAGAATAACAGACACTGAGTCCTCAATCAGCAGTTCCCAACTTAGAAGGATGTAAGCTACCTGTTCTGCCACTACAGTGCAGACCACAAACCTTCTTAATGTAAAACAACTGGTCTGAAGCCCAAGTGCTTAAACTAAAAGGCTTAGAGTGAGTTACACCAAGCAGTAATAAATACAATTGAGTACTTTTAAGATGACGCAAAAGCAAAATAAAGTAGGAAGAAACACAAATACAGTAAAAGCAGATCCATTTTTTTTTTTCACAACTGAACTTCTTAGGTACAGAAGGTTGAAACCTGAGACAGCAAAGAAATCTCAAAAGAACCAATGAAGTGGTTAGTCTAAGCTGTAGTCCAGGTGACCTCAGTCAGCCAATGACCTCAAACAAATCTCTCTCACTGAAATGCCTGATGGCTTTGGCTAAACCAAGATGCCCCTGAATATGTGCTCAAACACACAGCCTCCACAAACACTAGGCCCAAATACAAGCCTGAATAGGGAAATGCTACAAATATCCCCACTACTTAGAACAAACTGCAGAAATGTTTCTCACAGCTGAAAAGCAGCAGTGAGCCTTTAAATGAAAGTTTTAAACAGCTAAAGGAGCCTCTAGAAAAAAGAGTTTAACTGCAACAAGTTATCAGAAACAGACAACCCAACAGATGCTTAATAAAAGTGGACAATTTCCAGTTAATACCTCACACACAGTGAAACTAGCTAGAAAAATACACAGTACACAAAGTGCTATAAATAACAAAGAAATAAAGAACAAAATAAACAAAAAACAGGATACTTAATATTATATATTACAGCTCCGTGTTTCCTCAGTGTCCTTCCTTTGATTAGCTCAGTGTGAAAATCACAAAGCTGGCACACTAGCAATTCCCCAAAACCTTATGAGACTAAGAAGCCACGTATGTCCCATTTACACCTCCATCTTGTCAAGCTGTGGCCAAAGTGTGTACAGTAACAGAGTGAGATCTATGTGCATAATACTAATGTGGAATCTGGTACTGTGTGTGGCAACATTCAGGAAGTGCTAACAGACATTTCTCATACCGGTCTGTCACATACCAACACTGTGCCCAGAAATACAAGAATGATACCCTGTACTGGTACTGTTTGCATTGGTATTGTATGGCATTGTGACTGATGCAGTTGCTCTGAATAATGAGGTATTACTCATCACTGTTGCCCACACTGTCCTACAAAATATAACTGTCTAGGAAATCTGTATAAGAGTGTTGTAATACAAGGTCAGAATGCAAAAGCACAGCAATTATAACATAGAAAGCAGATAGGAGATATACAGCAATATCAGTATAGCACACACAACTCTGATGGACAGTGTTTAAGTTGCAGCAGAAACAGCCATGGTCTGAATCCTGACAGTGGAAGTAGGCTGCATAAAAAATCATACACCACAACTGTACAGATAAGACTAGAATATATAGTATATTGGCCCATATCTGCTGCCTGTCCCCCTGTCCCCTTGGTAGGTCTGTGGGATGATCCCAGATGTTTAGCCAGCAAACAGGGAATACATGTGATTGTCAAACATCTATGAGAACAAACCTGTCACTGTAGCAACACCTGAAACTGTTAGGAGAGTAATAAGCCAAATATGTCCTATCTACACCCCCATGTTGTCAAGCTGTGACCAAAGTGTGTACAATAACAGAGTGAGATGTATGTGCATAATACTAATGTGTAATCTGGAACTTTGAGTGGCAACATTCAGGTAGTGCTAACAAATATTGCTCCCACAGGTACGTCGGATACAAAGACTGTCTGAGAAATAAAAACCATTATACCCTGTACTGGTACTGTTTACTCTGGTATTGTAGGGAATTGTGAGTGTTGCAGTTTCTCTGAATAATTATAATATAATTAAATAATAATAATAATAAAGTATCACCGATCACTGTCACCCACACTGTGCTACATAATATAACTGTGTAGGAAAGCATGTATATGTGTGTGTCAAGTCACTAAAGGTTGAAGAGGGCAATAGTCTAGATATGTCCCAGTACATCTGCATGTGGTCAACACATGGCCAGAGTCTGTGCAGAAAGAGTTGCATAGCTATGTACACAGCATCAACCCATAATCTGGGAGTATGTGTAGAAACAGTTAGTGTTAACAAACATTCCCTCCACAGGTATACCAGGTAAGAGGTGTTTATTGCAGGTAAAATCAGTTCAGGTATAATGATGATGACAGCCATATCACTGTCCAAACCAAGGCTATAGGGTAGTGTGGTAAGACTTGTAAGGTACAGATTACAGCACTGACTAGGAAAGTAATGTGGACTACAGGAATATACTAGTTGTTAATTGACATCTTTCTCTCCGCCCCACCATATCTCCAACAATAAACAACATACCCACCCCAACTGGTATGTAATGACTCCAATGTTCTGATAATGTCCAATTGTTTGCTAAATATTTTAATTGTTCCTATGTGTGTGCTATATTGAATTATTCCAACATTGGTGGCATGGTGCCATCAATGTACCTGCATGCTGTTCTTATTACCATTGTGGTCCCATATATGCATGTGTTCTGTTTGCTATGCAACTGTTCCGTATCTGATGCCTGGGTTAATGCAAATATCTATGCATGCTGTTATACCTAACCCTGGAATGTGTTGAATATTACTAACCCACATATGATAATAAAATCTAAACACTATAGCAAGTTTGGGAAGATCGGTCTTAGCAGAACCACCTGTCCCACCTCAGCTGGCTGTGGCACCAGGCACAAGCATGTCTGGGGTCCAACCTGGGACCTCCCTGTCCATTGGTCCTGCACCACCTTTGGGTGGAACCGCCTCAGGGGATGGGGCTACCCCCCTGGGAGTGGGTGCAGACAGGAGCCTGTCACCCATCGCCAGGGTCGTGGTGCATAGCGAGCTCAACCAGCAATTTGGTGATCTGCTACATCAGCTCAAGGGCAGCGTGTCATGATTAGTGGGTCAGCCTGGCTCTGCGACTCAGCCCCCAGCGCAGCCACCTTTGAGGCTGTGAAGGTGCAGTGGTGACTGCCCATGGGTGGGGACTTCAGTCACACTGTGTCCACTAGGGGGCTCATGGGCTTCTAAACACCCCTCCCCATCAAGGTGTTTACCCCCACGTGTCACATACTGCCTCTGTATGTGTCTTGTTTGTCTTGTCTGTTAACCTATCCAACCTACCTCCCCAAATAAACCTACAATCCCTCCCCAACATCCCACTCTCACCTGAAAAAAAAAGGGCAAGCTGTTCCCAAAAAAAAAAAAAAAAACTCGCTCCATACATAGCTGTCCATTTCACACATGTGTCCACTGGACACATGTAATCTGATCTAATTGGCATCACAACTTATTATTGTTGTCCTTACCCCCTCCCAGGGGTTTGTGTCCAAATCTACCTCCAAATTCAGTGTATATGCACAGGTGTTGCTGTAGAAGAAATGGGCAGCTATGGACCTTCCCCACACCCTTCCTGCACATCCCTAGCAATTTTACCTACTGTCTTTCCCTCTTTGTGCCCCTTTTTCACCACTTTCCTATCAACTCTTTTTTCTTTTATTTTAAAGAAATGATTGCGGGGGTAAGTGGGAGTAAGCACTTTTAAGGAGCAGTAAGTGGGTTTGAGCCTGTTTTAATGGGGGTAAGCAATGCCTATACTGGTTACGCAATTTAAAAGCTGAGTATAAGAAACTGTAACCGGAAGTTAGCAGTGCTTACGTCTGCGCAAACCTGCACAAACCTGCTTACAACTGCTCAAAAGTGCCTTAATCACTCTGTATCCAATGGCCCTTGTTCTGCCCAGCGACAAAATAAACAGCCTCTGCAAGGCTCAAACCCAGGACCCGGCACTCCATAGTGACGTACCACTAAGCCATGTCAGATATACATAAACCTGATGTTTTCACAAACATATCATCCAGCCCAGTCATTCAACAGTACAGGAAATTTATTCCAACATTTAGATGTATGTGTGTGTATATATATTAATATCTAAACAGATACACCATATCTATATATGTAGATATATATATTTATATATATATATATATATATATATATATATATATATATATATATATATATATATATCTCTATGGGTCTACTTCATTTGCCCGACACCCATTTGCCCGACCCCATTTGACTGAAATTTCATTTGCCCGACACTTCATTTGCCTGACACTTCATTTGACCAAGTATTAATGGCAAGAAAATGAAATATGCCCTCTTCCCCATTGTAGTGCGACCCTGGAGTTAGAATATATAGTAGAGGGGGTGTGGGGGGCACAACCTCCCAAAACGGGGGGTGTGGGGGGCAAGGCCCCCCACTTAATTTCATATTATATTGTTAAGTTTTGATGTAATATTGCTTAGTAAAGCAAAAGTAAGTGGGGGGCTTCACCCCCCACACCCCCCTTGTGGGGGGCTGTGTCCCCCACACCCCCCTACTATATATTCTAACTCCAGGGTCGCACTACAGTGAGGAAGGGGGCATATTCCATTTTCTTGCCAATAATACTTGTCGGTCAAATGAAGTGTCAGGCAAATGAAGTGTCGGGCAAATGAACTTTCAGTAATTTGGTCTATGGCAAATGGGTGTCGGGCAAATGAAAGTTCGGGCAAATGAAGTAGACCCATATATATATATATATATATATATATATAAAAACATATATACAAACAAATGCATGAATCTATAGATATATATGTCTACATCTATATGTCTAAATATATACAGCAAATTACATACATGTAAGCAGATATATATATCTATATAGGTATATACGGACATACATCTATAGATAATGGGAACATAACAAAAACATATATGTCCACAACCGTTAATGGGGGTGAGAGGCCCCAAACAAAATACATCTTGTACGAACAGGTGTACCCTCCCACAACCAAACACGTCCACCCTGCAATACATTACCAAGTGTTGCAGATCCCATAACCAGGACCTGACACGACATGGGCACAAGATGTTAACAGTGCTCCATCCCACCTGTATGATGTCAGGCTGGTATCAGTAACATATCATGCAGTACAGTCTGGATCCCATAAGGAATGCACAATGTGGAAGCTATCAACATCCCTAGGATACATATACACAGACCCCATATATGCAGATACAGAAATATATATATATATATATATATATATATATATATATATATATACATATATATATATATATATACATATATATATATATATATATATATATATATATATATATATATATATATATATATATACATATACACATATATGTAGATATATATGTAACTACACATACACACGCAGAGATATGTATAGTAAGATACATATGTAGAAGGCGCACACAATATGGAAAAGCCACTATGCCTACAACTGGACACTGTATGAGCCACCCATGCAAATGGCAATCATTGCCTGCAACATATATCCACAGAGAGGTCAAAGGATATAACACCACACACAGGTTTGCATAAATGGGAAACCTTTATTTGTGTACTATTACAGTTGTATATGACATGTCATATAGCTGTTTAGACACTGACATCCATATAAACAGAGTAATGCAACTGTGAAACAGTTATACTAATACAGTAGTCTGGAAAGGTTTACAACTGTTGCAGTCCAGGCCGAGGCCTTCAAATAATACAATAGTAAAGACAGACTGGGCCACAGGATACCAAACAATAAACAGTAAGTAATGCAGATATATAGTTGAGCAGCCACTATCTACACTCTGTACACAATCCCTAGGTGGTAAAGACCTCAGTTGACACAATGGGATGTAACTGTTACATAACAAGGCATAACTGACAGCATCACAAGCACACTGACAAACAGAACAGTCTGTATGGCAGGAGGCAGTAGGCCTGCATTAACCCAATTTATTTAATTATTTTAAATATAGGTTAATTGTAAGGTAATGTGCATCCAGATACCTTAAGGCAGCTCACCCCTGATACCCCCACATGTTGTAACAGCCTAGGATAGTTATGGTGCATCCCCCCCTTGACTCAATAATACAGGGTCATATACCACTGTTACATACACTAGCCTCTGGAGTGCATGAGGGCACACATGTATTGTGTAGGTGAAGCCCACACATATATGGCCCCAGCCCCACGGTATGTGTGGGGGATACAACAGCAATGGACTGATGGCAGGAATGACAGCATGACATACTCACAGCCCACTACAGAGCAACCCCTGACAGCATGTCATATGTGCCAAGCTTGGTATGTAGGTGGAGGACAGAGGCTGGAACACAGGCCCATATGTGGAAAACTGTTGTCATACACTAAGCAAGTCGCTGGTGTTACAGGATAGTCTGCAACATACCCTTAGTCGGGGATTTGAGGTTAGAAACATAAATGGATGTAGCCATGTACTGATAGCACTCAACACACACACATTGCCAGTGAAATATCTGACACAGGACCTGTGTGGTGGACAGACAAAACATAATAGGCACACCTCTGGCCATCAAGAGGATAGGCCCACAGTTGAGAGCTATGCAGACAGATTGCATTCCAAGGTAAACTAGTATGTACACACAAACCCTGTAACACCAGTACTATACAAAGCATACCACAACTCTACTCACACTCTGTCTGTAGTTCTGGAACCTCTTGCAAATATGTAGCTGGCCTGAGTGTGCAGGTTCTTCTGTAAGAGGTATTGTTACCTGCTGTCTGTAACTCTGATGCCCACACACAGGACGGATGTCCATCACACAGGCAAGGTAAAGGGACCATGCCCACATGATGTAGGGATTTATAGTAGGTGGTTGCCATGACAGTGGTAATTGAAAGTACTACACAGCAAGCTGCATGCAGTTAGCAAGTGGAGGACACTCACTGGTGCAGAGGCCATCACCTGATCATGTGCATCACTTACTAAAGCCATTCTGCAATCTATTCAAAGCAGCTCAATCCATTTACTGGAGAGAGACCAAGGGAGAGAGAGACAGAGAGAGAGGGAGAGAGAGAGAGAGAGAGAAAGAGAAAGAGAAAGAGTGAAAAAAACAAAAGCCTAAGGCAAAGTAAAAGCCAAAGGAAGAACAGACCATTCTAACATCCAGCAAACCATCCAGAACTCACATCATTGCCACAATAGGTATGTGAAGTATATATGCATGCAATTGAATGTAGTACCTGGTCCATAATAATGGGATAGATGATGTGGAACGATTTATGTATGCCATCAGATGTTGTTGTAGTGATGTTCAACTGAACAACTGCTAAGGACAATAATGTCTGTCCCTGTGGGTAATGGACCCTAGCCGTCAACTGTGCAGATCAGCACTGACTGACAAGATGTAAACCATCACAGTGTGTGTTTTGTAATGGGAAGTATGTATATTACATTGCCAATAGCTGGTGGTGGAAGTAATGCCATTATGATGGACATGTGAGACCCAAAGCCCACTCCTTGCAGGATACTCAGGTTAATCTGTAATGTAGCATGCAGGAATGCCATAGGTGTGTAATAGGGTTGCCTGCAATCTGGTCCTACATATACCCCCGTAATGTGAAGCCTTACCCATATGTGGCACCTGTCTGTGTTGTCGCAAGACAGAACAGTGTAGCTGTGCAGGAAGATGTGTGATTGTAGACCTTATGTCTGAATGTACCCCACATATAGGTATGCATATGTGTACATATGTACACATATATAATATATATATATATATATATATATATATATATATATATATATATATATATATATATATATATATATATATATATATATATATATATATATATATATATATATATATATATATCTCAGCATGCATGTCCACAAATATACAGATACCCATGTGTAGACACATATATGAGATTATATATAATCTCATATATCTACACATATATAGATATATATACCTATATGCATATGTTTACATATATACAAACACACGCGCAAACATATATGTAAGTAAATACATGTCCCCTATATTACTACCACAGTGATGCATGCTATGTGTGAGGCAGCAGCACACATAGCAATACACACAGATATCTACAGCTGGCAGTGTGTGCAATATGGACGGGTATGTCACATGTTAATCCCTTGTTGGGACAACATTGCTTTCACCTGTAAAGTATGAAATAGGAATATGGGGAAGTATGGCAGGTATAGTTGTGGAGGTGGTCAGGGTTGGTAGACATAGAGGACAGTCTACAGGGGTGGTATGTAACACATGTGGTGGGTAAACACCCTGGATGGTGTGTGTGTGTGGTCTGTGATGTGGCCGCCTCATGGGCCCCAATATGGGCACAATGGGAACAAGCCTCCCACCCTCTGCAACTCACAACAGCAGTCCACGTCCTGAAGGTGCCTGGCCTGGATGCTGAGCAGGAGGAGCATGTCAGCCATGTAAATGTGTACTGGGTGCCTCAGAGTGATGTAGCACATCCCACATGTGTCTGTGGTGCCTGGTAAGGAACAGACCCTGGACCTGTCCTCAGGGGACAGGAACATGTCTGTGTGTGCCCCCAGAGGGGGGGACAACATCCCCTGGGTTGGTTCCACCTGATGGTATTGCTGGACCAATACATGAGGAGGCCCCAGGTTGGGACGCACATGTGATGTGGCCAGGTAACATGGGCAGATGGGTATTGAGAGGTGGTTTTGCTGGCCAATAGTACATATACAAGTTATTGTGTCACTGTTATAGAACATATGTTGATAGTAATAGTCTACACAATCCCGGAACATGTCCAACAGCATGCATAGATTTCCCCAATACCACAGAATGTCAGATATGCAGCAATCACAAAGCAGCCATATGACAATGGCATGCAGGTGAATAGTCTGTAACATGCCAGCAATGATAGCGTCCACACAGGGCACATGGCTACAATCACATAGCAGAAAGTGTGGTACAATATCTGTCCCACTGGTAGGTAAGCTGTAGCCATACCTAATGAGTTGTGTGCACAGTTTGTTGAAGCTAATATGGTGGAGGGTGACAGAGATGTGTATTACAAACTGTGGTAACCTTGCTGTATGAGTTTCTCAGACATGTTTCCATCTTTATGTCTTTCAGCCAAGATGTCACATGCATGCTTGCCTACCTATTCAACAGCTGAGAATGATGTGCTTATCACACAACTGATCCAGCACTACCCAGTGCTGTTTGGCAGGGCTGCCCATGAACAGAAGGAGTGGATCACCCTGTGGAACTACCTAGTCAACAGGGTCACCGATGTCGGACTGCACAACCACAGTTATAAGCAGGTCCAGCATCATTGTACTGACCTGCTTTGCAATGCCCATCAGCATGCTGCTGCAGTCTGGGGGGATCACCTCGCCACAGGGGACCATGCCATCCATCCTCCCCTGACATGTGTAGAGGAGCTCCTGGCCAGCCTTGTGGCACCTGCCCATCCGGCCAGCCACCAACCACTGAACACCTTTGTGGAGGTGGGTGGCACCTACACACCAGCTGAGGAGCATGCAGGTAAGGACACCGGGCACATCAGTAGGCCACTGTTACGTATACATCCTCATTTGCACAGGTAGATCATGCATATCTGACATGTCATAGATATATTGTGTTGCTGCATTGTAGTGATAAAAAGATGTCCAGATGTGGTAGTATTGTGGACATGTACCATTGATGTATTGTAATACTGCACCCACACTGTAGCACTGCCACAGGTGTGGCCACTGACATTGCATCTCTCACCCTCTTATGTAGGTCCCTCAGAGATACCACCAAGGCAGCAACCTGTAGCTGGTGAATATGGTTTATGTAGATGCTTGCCAACACACCGGGCATGTAATGGCAATGGTAAATTCCATGCACACATCTAACACACCTACCCTGAATGCATGCTGTACATGAGCACGTATTGTTGCTGTGAAATGCACGGCATCACAGGGGTGACCATGATGTGGTACTGGAAGGGTATGTTATATACCTGCATGATAACTAACATCCTGTCATTGTGGAATGTGTCCACAGGGAGTAACATAATGGTGGGAGACATGGCCTGCAGTAGGGACATGTTCGGAACAACACCCATATACTGTGCAACACCAGTGTATATGCCTGTAGGACAATGGCAACTGCTACAGAGATACATTATGGCATCAGGCATTACAGTAGTCCACATTATCAGCTGGGTCTAGGCTGTAAAATGTGGTGTTCAATGTATGGGACAATGCAAAGTGACACACATGTGTAGGGGATACTTGTCAGGCATCGGCATAAAGGCTAAAGGAGGGGGGTGTCAGCATGATACACCAGTGCACTGCAGCAGGGATCCTAAGAATGCTAGGAATGGCTCTATCTGCACATAGTCAGGTTCAGGACCTGTGGCAGCCGTAACCCTACCCCCACAGCAATAGTGACAGCAGTGCCTGAACACCATGGGATGTGCACATGAGTAGACCTTGCAATCATGCAGAATAGGGGGACATGTGTAGGGCAGACTGAACATACATTGGCAAATGCAGATGGCCCATGCTGGTATCCCCCTGCCAGGAGTAGTGACTGCTGTAGTACACACAACAAGAGGTGCGATAAACCGTCATGATAAGGGTGTGCACACATATGCTCACATGGTGTGTATGCACTGCGGTCAGCAGCCGCACACCTAACACAATCCGTAGACACTGCATGTGAAAGTACAGGACATATGTCACATATCAGGCTCGTGTACTGCTAAGATATGCGGTGATGTGGTGCCATGGCAGAGCAAGGATGGGTGCGTCAATTCAATAAAGGTGTGTACATCCTCCCATAGCCATGGTATGCTCTGATGGTTGTCAGTGTAAGAGTATTGGATTGGTCATACATGGTCCGCTGATGTTGAGAGCTGTGCATCAGACATCTGGCATTCACAAATGACATCTGTCCACATATCATACCAGGTATGCATTGCTGGAAAACATAGGGGCTGTGGACATTAAAGCTGACATAACCGACACAGTAGTACACATTCATCAATGGGCCATACACCTATGAGGTGTGGTGCACAGTACATGGCAGGGTGCAAAACAGGTGCACAGAAATACCGTGTTCATGGGTGCAGTGGTATCCAGGGAAAGGGGCTTCACCTAGAGTCACAGCACATGCATCACACACATGTATACTGTTGCCAGCATGGATTGACTATAGCTGCACTGCATGCTGTTGGGTACCATAAGTTATGCATGTTGACAGAAGGGTAATAGGAAAGCTGTGTGTACTTTCTTTGTGCAACCTCACCTGTATGTGTGTGTGCGTCCTGGTGGGTAGTCAGTTTGTATGTAGGGTCACTCTGGTGAAGTGGAGGGAGGTTGATGCATGTAGGATGCTTGTGTGGATGTGTGTGTGTTTGTGTGGCTGGTCATGCATTCACATGTGTGATTGTGGGGTGTTCATAGAGCAGTACCTCCCACTGGGATCATGCAGTACATGTACATGGACTGCCACATTACACACTAGGAATACCTATCATGTGTGTAATCACAGGACAGCTGATAGTATAGTATGGTATGTAGCATGGAACAGGCATCCAGAGGGAAGGTAGACACCAGGTACACCCTTAACATTGCATTCAGCAGAGAGGTCACCTACAACCCACGTATGTAGCACTACAGATGCATTGGGGAAGTACTAGTCAACAGCAGGGAGTGTATCCAAATAATACAGTTGTCACATGATAGGCTGAAGGAGCAGCATATCTGGCATGTACTGAGCATTACATACACATGACACACCAGTGAGTGATGTTATGGATAGAACATAGTAGCCCACACATATAGGGGCCATGCTTATCATGTCCAGACATACAGAGGGTGCATACCGAATGACAGCAGTGAGGCCATGTAAAACCATTACACACAGGTAAGGTAGGTAAAGTAGCAAAAGGCCTTGTGTTGTGACCGCATGTGTAGGCATTTAGAGGACTGATATGTTAATGAGTGGTATCAATGTGTGTATGTTATCAAGTGTGATGCAGGATGGGGTACCACATGGACATATACATGGGACTGCCTGTAAAGCCATGGAGAGGTAGGTATTACAGGTGTGTGTGTGTGAGTGTGTGTGTGTGTGTGTGTGTGTGTGTGTGTGTGTGTGTGTGTGTGTGTGTGTGTGTGTGCGTGTGTACTGTTAAGCAATGCTGTACCGGTTTTAAAGTGCGTTTTTTGTTTTCCCCCACAGGTGGCGAGGTGGGTCAGGGTCCCTCCTGCATGCAATCTGATGGTGTCCATACAGACACCGAAGATGATGATAGTAATGTTGAGGCACAGCTGGGATTGTCAAGGGCCTACATTGCACCAACATTTGACATCCCCCTTTTAGCCACCCCAACCCCGCACACAGTTTCAGTGTCTATACACACCCCATCACCAGTGGCCATAGCGGAGGGACAGCTGGCATTTGGTGGCAGTGCAAAGGAAAGTGCGGTAACCATGCCTACTGTGTCTGATCACAGCAGGCATAGCCGGATGTCCAGCAGGGCACCACATAGGTAGATATCCCAGGGTGCTCATGGTAGGGCTGCTGGACACCATGCCCCTGGCAGAGGTGACATAGCTGGTACCAGCAGGCACATGTGCTGTCATGGTGGCGCAGGCACGTATAGAATATTACCACAGACAGGGCCTGAGGCTGCAATGGGCTGCTCTCACATCTGCAAATGGCAACGCCCATGAACTGGCTGGTGCCATCCGTGGATTAACTTAGTTCATGCATAGATGGTCTGGTGAAATGATGGCCCTGATCAACTGTGGTCTGTCCATACTTGAACATGTGGTGGGGGTGTGGTGGTGGCCGCGTGGACGTAGGCTAGCAACTCCAACAGCTGGTAGTCAATGTGGATGTGCTAGGACACCAAGGGGCTCCCATAGTGGCAGTATGAGCCCTGACACTGCAGGGGAGTGCTGTCCACACCACATCACAGCACGCCACGTGCACGTGGTTCTGGCCAGTACCAGGAGGGATCTGGTACCAGTGAATATTTGTCATCATCAGGTGAGAGTGGCACATCGAGGCCTGTACCTGGACATGCCCATGGAACCCCTGGCAGGCACAGTCCACATGAACATGGTTGGAGGCAGCGAACTGCACACCCTGCCAGGTATGGTCTGCAGCTGTCATTAAACACCTGTGTGGGGCAGCCACATGACAGAACTGTGTGCATGCATACCCACACACTATACAAACACACCTAGTACAACCCCATACCTACACACACCACACCACCATGCCCATCTCACCACAGTACACCCCTCACTCACACACATGGTGTCAAATGTATGGCCCACCATCGGCCTCTGGCAAACCAACATCACACCCTGTGCATATTATGATACCTGTGCCACATCCCTGTCAACCATACCATCAATGCAGGGACAGGCTAGCATGGTTTTGATGCACACGGTGACTGTACTACAGTGTACGACAGTACTGCAGTGTAACATGTTGTAAGGAATAAAGTGTAATGCATAAATGGCAGGTAGTGTAGCCATCCAGCACTGATGCCTTATAGCTGTTAGTAACACTGGCTGGTTGTGGTCTCTATATTCTTATCCATTTGTGTTGTAGATGTACATGTGTCAGCACAAGGATGCCCTGTGCTTATGATGATACCTTGCCACATCCCTGTCATTCATACCATCAATGCAGAGACAGGCTAATATGGTTCTGATGCACACAGTGACTGTACTACAGTGTACCACAGTACTGCAGTGTAACATGTTCTAAGAAGTAAAGTTTAATGCATAAATGGCAGGTAGTGTAGCCGTCCAGCAATGATGCATTATAGCTGTTAGTAATACTGGTTGATTGCGGTCCCTATAATGTTATCCATTTGTGTTGTAGGTGTACATGTGTCAGCACAAAGATGGTCTGCAGTCATATTCCACAATGGGGTATGGCACTGTGGTGACACCATGGCTGTGACATATCTGGGGTAAAGTTGAACACATGTCACAGGTTACTAAAATGGTTATTGCCTGTGCCACATGGACAGGTGACCCGCTGAGGCATGTATAACCTGCAACCTGATGTAGACCCATCCACATACATGCACACTGTTACTTGGCAATAGTGGGTCTAGACCCCTACCTAGCTATGTTGATACTTAAGTGTGTGGCTTACATTGCACACACCACACAGCATTTAAGGTGAGGTGTGTCGCAGGTTGCATGTTACATGCAGAACATCCCCAGACATGTACATTATGCTAATGGGGGATGTAATGGATGTATATGGACAATAAGTAGTGTGACATACATATACACAATAACAGACACATAACAGCCAGACACACATCCAAGATACCAAGGCCTATCACTGCTAATGAACTTGACCATGTGCCCAATGTGTTACAGGTAGGCTGTACATAGCACATGCATAACTAGCTTGGATTGTGGTATCAGTTACCTGTATGGTTGATGGTGACAGAGGTAACCATAACATGGTACATGGGACATATATCGGGTGTACCTTGGTGTAATGACAGTGTACACAGCACCCACATCCCCCAGTGGATATTGTACTCCCTGAAGCCCATGATGACACTCTGACATACTCACCATCACACTTGGCCATGACTGCGATACAACCCATAGTACACCCCAATAGTGGTACTACAGGGATATGCATCTAATGCACATGCCACATGCGTAGTAGGGTGTTGCAATGTCATGCCTCACCTATGGGCAGCAACAACACTATCTGTACTACTTTGTGGCAATGGATATTGTAATAGGAGTATGTGGCCTCGGAATGCTGTACCCTACAGATATACAGACATGCACAACTACACACACATGCCAGAATACAATGGGTATCCCATACCTATCAACCCATTTGTAAAACACTGTTGTGCTGGTACTGCAAGGCTTGTGTAGCTGGTATGGGGGGAGCTTAACAGGGTACATGTAATGTCCCATACAGCAGCAGCCACAACTGACTATGGCAATGGGTGTTGCAGTGGTTGTGAAGGCCCTCATGGAATTCCCAAGTACAGGTGTGCTAACACACAGACACTGCTATACTCAGTCATGCACATGTACACATGTGTCAGTACAGGGGTGCATCGCTACAGGTGGTCATAGCTGTGTACCTAGCTATTGTCCAAGAGGAGATGGGTTGTGTAGGAGTTGTGTGTACAGTGGTATCCTGCCACCTGCCAGGTGGCAGCAGGCAATCTATTGAGAGGCACTACTGTGGTGACCCTCAGGGTGAGAATGACATGCATCAGCCAATCCTCCAACTTTCTCCTGCACATGGCCACTGAGGTGATCAAGTTGACATGTATGCAACATGCATTACAACACATGGTTAGTGTTTGTGATGGAGACCTGTACCCAAGCATGTTTTGTTGACTGTTGTAGTGTAGTGGAGGTACTCATGGCATGTGGTGCGTCCAGAGTGACATCTCCTATATATGCCAGTTCTTACACAGCTGGGCAGACATGTCAGTGTCAATCAAGCTTAGGTTGCCTGTACATATTCCAGCTGGATACCTGCCATCTGCATATCTGTACAGGGACTGACAGTCATCAGCTTGGCAAGTAGCTATGCAGTAGCATGAGTATGTTGACAGATAGACGTCTGACAACAATATGTATGCCATAACTACATGTTGGGACCCATCACTAACATGTGCTGTACAGACAGTAGTCTACAGTTACATTACACATGACAGATCATTACCCAGTGAGGGGTATATACTGTGACACAGCTCACACACCAGGGATACAACAGGGAGGTCTCGGTGTCCAGCTATGCCCACAGGTGTGCATGTTGTCAGTGCTACATTTAGCACTCTGCTCTTGTCTGGGTTAGCACTCTCAACAGTAGTACTGCTATGATACACCACATACCAGTGTGACAGCACATACCCTGGGCTACTACATCTGTATGTAACACATTCACATGGATAACAGTGCTGTACAGGCCTCATATATGTCTGTGTCCCACACATGACACTCACACTCCTTGCTACAGTAATGACAGTACATAGGCGCATGCATTGTACATGGCATTACATACACTTATTACAGATTATCAGAATGGGTGGTGTGACCTGGTTACCAGGGCTAAGCCATGCTTAGCAAGTATCAACATTGCTGCAATATAACAGCTGAGCTGATTTGCACACTGGAAGTCTACACTGTGTAAGCGCCAGTACGTTTACCCAGAGCTCAGCACTGCTTAGCTTCATGCAAACCCATACAAACCCACTTAAAGCTGCTCAAAACTGCCTTAACCACTCTGTATCCAACAGTCCTTGTTCTACCCACCAACAAAATGAACACCCCTTGCAGGTCTTGAACCCAGGACCCTGTACATTGAAGTCACAGCACTTAACCACTATGAAGACAACAGTTGTTTTGCCAATATAACTGTCAATACACATATTGAGTAGTATTGAACAATTGTCTTTAGTTCCTGAATTGTGTAGTCCTTGTTATTAATATGACTTTTGCATCACATATGTTGTTTTACCATAATGTGCACATAGCAGAAACATACGGTGAGATACAGCAGGGACAGTATACACAACCGTGAGTTTACTCATGACAGGAATATGGTTGTATACATGTAATAGGTCTGTATATGTCTACATGTACATACACATGTGTACTCATACATATGTCTATATACACATCTGTATAGTGCTACATATATATGGCCATGTGTACATCTGTTTGTATGTATATATATATATATATATATATATATATATATATACATATATATATATATATATATATATATCTACACACACATGCATGTATATATAGATATATGCATATATAGATATATGTATATGTATATATAGATATATGTCTATATAGCTATATATGTATACACATCCTATGTGTACAGATATGCCTAGTTATGTTGGTATATATATATATATATATATATATATATATATATATATATATATATATATATATATATATATAACTATATGTCCATACATATCTATTCTGATATACTTACTACTGTCAATATATATGTAGATATCCATATGCATATGTGCATATGTATCCCTATCTGTATATGTGTAGACATGGATACACTAGACAATCTCAACATACTAAAATGTTGAATTTCAGTACGTTGAGACCGAATAGTGGAAAGTGCAGTTACCCAAAACTACACTATGCCAAATGCAGAAGTGTCAAATCCACAAATGTTGAATCCACCACTATCGTGGTGTCACATTCGTGATGTGTGGTGCAGTTTGTGGATTTATCTGGAGTTTCAGGTAAGTGTTGTGTGTTTGAGGATATTGGGTAGGGATTTTAGTGTGTGTGAGTGTGTGTGGTGGTGTTTTTTGTGTGTTTGTGTGTTTAGTGTGACCTCGGAGTTAGAATATATGAGTAGGGGGGCGTGGGGGGGTGCAGGGGGGCTTGCCCCCTTATAAATGGTAGGTGTGTTTGTGTGTGTTGCTATGTTTGTTTAGTTAGGTAGGTGTATGTGTGTGTGATTATGTCCTGGTTTGTGTGTGTGTGTGGTGAATGGTCATGGTTGTGGTATTCATGATTATGGGTTTTCGTGCATGTCTCGAAATATTGAAATTCGATATTTCAGTATTTCGAGATTGTATAGTGAATCCGTAGACATATATTGCTCTGTATATTTATATATCTGAGTGTTTTATAAATATATATATATATATATATATATATATGTATATATATATATATATATATATATATATGTATATGTACATATATATCCATCTATATATGTCGATATGTATATGTGTATATATCTATATAGATATCTGGATAATTATATATACATATATTTTCACCATATGTCCTGAACATGGAGTGTAGCCCTACCTCATCCTCTATAGTCACAACTTCGTAGTGCAAGGGGATGTCAGGTGTGTATAGCAGGTATATTTGTAGAGTATTGCTACTGTAATAGGGATTGTCTTCACAGACATAATGTGTGTGGGAGGTCACATCTGCTTTTAACATGCGTGCCATTGGCTACTGACAGACATCCTAAGGACATCATAGTACAGTACCACTGCTAGCACGTAATGCTCCTGTGTTCCACAGCAGAGATATTGGCCAATATATGTGGACATACTGACACACTCTGGACAGTCCAGAGGTATACATAGAACCCCTTAGTGCAAGATATGTGGACCAAGCCTGACAATGTGGATGTTAACAGCCATGTAGATGAGTATAACATGTAACGACTGGTATACATTTGCCCCCCATAGGTTATGCATTCACACACCCCTGTCTGTCCTTACACATAATAACTGCAGGTACAGAGGTGCCATGGACACATACTACCCACTAGATATTGACATACATCTGTACAGCATCCCACTGCTCTGTATGACATACATGACTGTTAAGGGAGGCCCAGCATCAGTACATCTGGCAAGTATCTTCACATGACATCTCACTGGGTAAGTACACTAAGCTGCTAGGCATGTAACAAAGCATGTGCAGGCTACAGGCAGAGTGGCTCAACACTGGCCTACATTTCCTATGGAGGAATGCACATGTACCTGCATATATAGCAGGCTCTACAGGCATATCACAGCACAGAGTATGATACATCAGTGTGAAAGTGCATAACTACAGCCAATGTGAACACAGCCACAGCCATGTATGGTAGGCTAATGTAATATTACAGTATATGGACTATCTGTTCGACACCATCCTCATATGTGCCACTCACACACTAACCATACATATACTGGGCCACTACACAGTGTGGTCTGATGCATGTCTGTGGTATGGGACATGTGTGTGTATGGCCCTACAAACATGTAAGCTAAGGGTAACATACAGGGGAGCAGCATGTAACATCAGATAGAACAGGACCAGGAACAATGCCATCTACCACAGTCTGTACACAGACGACAGTACATATTGACAATACACACACTGTCGACCTTCATCTTACTTACATAGACCTCAGTACTGTACACACAACCACAGAATGTCCAGGTTATGTCATCAAATATAGCACCTACTATACATAACGTGTAACAGTCTGATATCTCACTGGGTGTGTTATCAGATATGATGTCACTAATTATGGTGTACAGCAAACATGCATCTCTTATTGCATGATATATGTACAAAGGTTGACAGAGTTGTGGCTGGAGGCACATACACAGGGCCAATAGTGACATGTTGCTGTGATAACCTTATACATTTACTGTTGTAACAGGGTTTGTTGCAACATATGTCCTAGGAAGGATATGAAGTCAGTAACTCTCACGGCTGTCACCATCTACAGACTACAATCCTCACACTACCTTCTGCAGTTCACAGATAGGTGCTCTGTGGGTAACACATGAATCAAAAGGCACCACATATTGCCCAGTCTGCAGATGACCCTACAGATGGGGTTTCTTCATAAACATAGCACTGACATGACAGTTATTAAAACATGTAGGACAGCCATATCCACACACATCCTTTAAACCAACATTACTCCAAATGCAGAATAGCAGCACTTACAGTCTGTAGTCATGTCAGGCACATCCCCTCCTGTGTGTTGCCCTGTTTCCACAGTGTATGTTGTTAGAGGTAAATCCCCAATTCATCTGAGATGCTGTTTGCGAAAAGGCCCAACACCAACATGATGTTCCTAGATATTGGAATGTGTTTCCATGCAATTGGCAATGGGAATGTTACCACAGCTGTTCCACATGCAATCAGCTAGAGGAGGGCTATAATTCGTGCAGAGGCCATCAGCTGATCATGAGCATCACTTAAAATACACATGCTGCTTCCTAAGCAAAGCAGGTATAGTTCTTCACATTCACTAGAGAGGGAGTGAGAGAGACAGACAGAGGCAAAGTAAAGTCAGGGAGGGGTGGGAGATTAAAACTTAAGCATGTTTATGTCACACACCTAGCAGCACAGGGCATCAAACCCCTGACATCTATGTAGTGCTATCACATTTCTATGTACTTATTGGATGCACCACATAGGTTACATGTTGAGGAGCCCTCAAAATGTATATGTGATGGTGAGTGACATCTGCAACAGGGATATGGTAGCTATATGGTAGGTGTAGTACACGTGCCTGTCCACATGAACAGGTGCCAGTATCAACACAGCCACACTCTTACAGGGATGCACACACGTTGACACACTTGGCAGGGCCAGGAATACAACTCATTACTAGTGAGATTGCCACAACACATTACTGTGCAGGTATCACATGCAGCACAGGGGTCATTCAGAGGTTATATGGGCAAAGGGTATATGGAGGTGTCTGACATTGGACAGCATGCGTCAGTATGCCAATGGGGGTTGTAGTGAGTGTGAATGTGATCATACACATCATACAACACACACACACACACACACACACACACACACACACACACACACACACACACACACACATACACAGGGTGCCAGTACTGACATGCATGGGTGCATTGCTTCACGGGTGTGTAGTGGTCGACTGTGCCAGACAACTATACAAGGCTAGGTGATGGGTATACATTGGCATCAGCCCACATGACAATGGTCTGCATTGTGGCTCAGGGGTGTAGTTTCTGGATTTGCCCACACAGGTGGGTATTGTATTCACCATCCAGTCACCTGGGTGACTATTGCATGTGGCAAGTGCTGTGTGTTGCTTGCCATGTATGTGTTCCTTAGTCCATGACATGGTCAATGTCTGGGATGTGCACACCTCCCACATACATGTACAGTGACATGTGGAACTGTACCTCGGGTGTTTGGCCCATGTTGTGTACACAGATTGTTATCATCAGATGTGCCAGTCCTGGCCTCATGTGGTGGGAACTGTTAATGGACAGCAGGTTTACCCTGCACCTACATTGATAGCATGATACCAGCATTCCCTGGTGTCAGTGGCATCTGTCCATACAGGACATGTTTTTCAGGCATAGTATGTCCTTTGTGGGTCACATTTGATGGCACCACAGGTGTTGCAGGTGTCCAGTGGGGAACATGGGGAAGGTGCACTGTCGGCATGTACGTGCCTATTGGACAGATGGACAGGGTGCCATGCCCTTTGTAGCCCACTGCAATCACACCATGGTTACTATCAGTGGGCAATATGCAGGGTACTACCAACATAGGAGCTGTTGCCTAAGCAAGTGTGTGTGTGTATGAGACATAGGTTGAGAGTGTTCTCTGGGTGATACTAGGGTTGCTAACTTTGTTTGCCTGGCCTTGATCTCACATGTAAGGGGTATGGATTTGCACCCCAGCCTCTCGGCTATTTCACATCTGTTATCTCTGTATGGTGGACATTGTGATATATACTAGGACCACCATATAAGAAATATGCAAAACCCACTCCACATTGAGTCCAGGTGTTACACACTCACATCCACCTCCACACAGGATACAGCTTACAAGCACACACACACACCTGTCATGTCTGGGATTAGAACTACATAATTAGTTTATTACACTACAGCACTATGTAGTTATAGGACACACCATGGAGATTACTGGAGTTCTCCTTCTTCAAATGTGTATTTAACAATGAATGACATCAGCAGGATTGCCAAAGTAGGGCATTTGACTTGTAGTGAGTGCGGCTAGGCTAAAATGCATTGCTCCCTACACAGCCATAGAAACACATACAAAACATCCACAACTGCCATGTGTGGGAATAGAACCCCTACCAGAGTTCGATATCACAGAAAAGTGTGCAGCTGTTATAGGACACACCACAGGGATTACTGGAGTACTCCTTCCCCAAAGGTGTATTTCACAATGAATGACATCAGCAGGATTGCCAAAGTAGGGCACTTGACGTGTGTGGCTAGGCTAAAATGCATTGCTCCCTATTCATTGCTTCCTACACAGACATAGAAACACACATAAAACATCCACAACTGCCACGTGTGGGAATAGAACCCCTACCAGAGTTGTATATCATACTACAGCATGAAACTGTTATAGGACGCACCACAGGGATTACTGGAGTACTTCTTCCCCAAAGGTGTATTTCGCAGTGAATGACATTGTCAGGATTGCCAATGTAGGGCATTTGAATCCTAGTGTGTGTAACTAGCATAAAATGCATTGCTCCCTACACAGACACACACACACACACACACACACACACACACACACACACACACACACACACACACACACACACACACACACAGTTGCCATATTTGGGTTTAGAAATCCTACCTAACTAGTTATCACACTACAGCAGCACACAGTTATAGGATGCACCATGGAGATTATTGGGCTACAACTTTCTGAAAGGTGTATTTCACAGTGTATGACATCAGCAGCCTTGCCAAACTAGGGCATTTGAATTGTAGTGAGTGTGACTAGCCTAAAAAGCATTGCTCTCTACACAAACAGGGACACACACAGTTGCCATGTCTGGGACTAGAACTCCTACCTAACTAGTTTATCACACTACAGCAGTATACAGTTATGGGACGTACCATGGAAATTACTGGGCTACAACTTTCCGAAAGGTGTATTTCAGTGTATGACATCAGCAGCCTTGCCAAAGCAGGGCATTTGAATTGTAGTGAGTGTGACTAGCCTAAAAAGCATTGCTCTCTACACAGACAGTGACACACACAGTTGCCATGTCTGGAATTAGAACTCCTACCTAACTAGTTTATCACGCTACAGTAGTACGTAGTTATAGGACGCATCACAGAGATTACTGGCCTACAGCTTTCCAAGGGGTGTATTTCACAGTGTATGACATCAGAAGCCTTTCCAAAGTAGGGGATTTGAATTGTAGTGAGTGTGACTAGCCTAACAAACATTGCTCTCCAAACAGACACACACACACACACACACACACACACACACACACACACACACACACACACAGTTGCCATGTCTGGGATTAGAACTCCTACCTAACTAGTTTATCACACTACAGCCACACGCAGTTGTAGGAAGTACCATGGAGATTACTGGCCTACACCTTTCACAAGGGTGTATTTCAAAGTGGATGACCTCAGCTGGGTTGTCAGGGCTATGGGGAGGGCAGTGTGTGTACATGGGCCATAACCCATTCATCTAGAGGTTGACACACCACATGTGGGCACACGAGGGTTATATTCCACAGGTACGTGTATACAGCTGCTAGATGACTACTTCCTTGTACAGTCATGTTGCACAGCTAGCACTTGCACCACATAGTCCGTAATGCTGACAGATACCAGTGGCTAAGGTCTACAGTGAGTGACACTGGAACCTCACGTGGTTGTAGCCATTTTGTTGTGTGCTAGGTGGGACAGGCCTCATAATGGATGGCCCCTTGTGACAGTTACTCTCTTCCACACATCTATGTATGTCTACTTTTGGCTTATTATAGTGTGTTGTCCTTGGATATATGCCTGTATTCCTATCCAGTGTGTGTGTGCAAAGCATGAGTGGTGCATACTGAGGAGTGTCTGCCCTAATATCTGCAACTGCCAGATATGTCTGGTCCACTGTTGTTTGCAGGCATGGGCTTCATTTGTTTAAGTATGTGAGCATGCCCAGTATGACCTTTCAGTATGTTATTGACTGACATTGCCTTCATTTCTCTAAGTGTGTGAGCATGCCCAGTATGCCCAGTATGCCCTTCTGTATTGAATGTGTGATTTGATTCCAGGTAGTTTGTACTGCAGTGCAGACCTTTGTGTTGTACACCTACAGGTAGCATACTGTTTCTGCAGGGTATCAATTGATCATTTGGCAATACATGGACAAACTGTGCAGGGCATAGTATGTACTGTAGACGATTGTGTCTGTGCTGCTTCAGCTGCAAGGTACTGCTGTTAGCAGAGATATTCAGACATGTGCACTGTTATACACAGTGATGTTTTCTGTCCTCATGTACTGTCAGGTAGACATTCTTGCTCACAGTGATAACTTGGGGGACAAGGGTGACTGCAGCTGTGTCTGGTATTGTGGGCAGACACCTACGTGTTCATGGTAAGTTATGCCATTCTGGAGGGGGTGCTGCAGACACTTGGTGCTGGATTTGTGTATCTGGTTCAGCACCTTGGTACAGTGCTGGCAGAGGATCCCATACTTGTCCGCCCCATCAACATGACAGTTTGGGCTTATTTAGCTGTGGCAATGCCTCACAGCTGTACAGATTTGCACAGGTTAGCCAGAGGCAGGGGCCATGGATCAGGACATTTACCCTATTGTGGTGTACGCGCAGGTGTGTAGCCACCCATTTATGTGTTTGCAGTCAGGGATAGTGTGTGCACACAGCTTGGTGTTGGACCCTGCACATTCCATGCTGCCCATGCTTCCACACCCCCCTCTGTTATTCTAACCTCTTCCATTCATTATGCATACATTCTCTGATACTTTCTCTAAGGGTATCACCCCATCACAGATGTGTGTTAGTGTTGGTCCACAGTTCATGCAGTGGAACATGGTGGACATGTTACTGTGGTTTGCCCACATGGCCTTGCATATGGCTTATGTGGAGTGCGTTATGTTGTTATTTGGGTGTCCATGACATAACATTCATTGGCAGTACATGTCAGACACAGGCCTTTGGCAGAAGCCTGTGGGGCATTAGGTGTTGCTGCAGGCCAGATGTGGCAGGCCATTGCATTCTGTCAGTCCTATAGTCCCAGACCACCATACAGTGTATTCCCCTGGGGTGACAGGGTAGGTGTGATAGGTGTTCATGCCAATACCTTCTATCAGTCTTGATCAGGTGGTGTGGATGCTGGCAGGGTGCTACCTACATCTAGGGACACACCTGCATGGAACACCTGCACTGCATGCTGCAATCTTCTGCTATTTCCATATACTTGTGGGGTCTTACTGTACCCATTCCCCACAACAGGGATATTACCAGAGAGGTATCTGTGGGTGATGTTTGAGTGGCTGGGTGCATGTGTACTATGGACACTACTTGCATCTGACACACAGATATGCATGGGGCATTCCAGTTTTGCTGGCATGTGCAGGTACATCAACTGATTCCCAATACATCCATCCTACCTCCTTTGTGATCTGCAAGTGTTCAGGCAGACATCACCGGTATCCCCTCCTACAGGCCCAGTTACTGTGATGCATACCTATATGTACAAATCCAAGGGTGTGTCCATTTCACAGTGGCACAATATATACTATATGTCTGAGGTACTTTCCCCTGTGTACTGCTTGTATATCTAGCCCAACAGCCATGCCATGTCAGTCTTTCAGATGGTGACACATATTACCACCATACATTTACAATGGCTTACAGCTAGCATGTGTTATACTGGTGGGGATTGTCTTTGGCACTGCAGTTGTGAGGGCTTGTCCCTGTCATCAGCAGTAGTGGGCAATGGCCACCAGGTATTACCTCACATGCATACATGCTGACCAGTCTCACACATTATGAAACACACACCATCCTAACACACACAGACCTGCATATTGTGCAAATGCTATGACCTATCCTGCTACCCTGGCCACCTCTGGGCATCTGTGCTCCACTCGTATTATACCTACTCATACATGTTACTACATTTCTACACAGGAGTGGGGGGGGCACACCTGAGTGTCGCTACATTTCTATGCTGGATTGGGGGTAGGGACACACCTGACTGTTTCTACATGTCTACATGGGAGTGGGGGGGGCACACCTGACTGTTACTACATTCCAACATAGGGTTGTGGGGGGACATACCTGACTGTTTTTACATTTCTACACAGGATTGGGGGGACACACCTGACTGTTACTACATTTCTACACAGGATTGGGGGGGACACACCTGACTGTTTCTACATTTCTACACATGACTGGGCGGGCACACCTTACTGTTTCTGCATGTCTACATAGGATGGGGGGGGGCACACCTGGCACTTGCACATATCTGCTATGACTGTACTGGTATGTCAGGTACTCCATTTCATTCTGTATTCAAACATATCATACTGACTAGAGGCATATCAGTGTACTACAGGTCTTAGCTTTGGTTGCCCTACATATTAGTGTCTGACTTCCTACCCTTCAGAACTAACATCCCACTGCCTGACCTGCTGTAGTCTGTCTGTGTAAACCTGGGGTGAGGTTACCCATAGGCATCATTCAGAGGCCATAGCACAGGCTCTGTTTGTGTTTGTCTACACCTGTCCTGCTGGCTGAGACTGTTTTTGGGTATGTGAACCTCCCTGACTGGCATGTGTGAGTCATATGGACAAACATTTCACCCAGCACATTTCCTGCAGTGGGTTTTGTCACCTTGTATAGTACTGGCTACTATGGTGACTCCAGTATGTTTTACAGATGTCATGGTGCCACTATGGGTGTCTACTATCTGCTGCCATAACATTCAGCCACCCAATTCCCTTTCATGCTCACATCCATACCATAGATACAGGTAACATTTCCTGCAGTGGGTTTTGTCACCTTATATAGTACTGGCTACTATGGTGACTCCAGTATGTGTTACAGATGTCATGGTGCCACTATGGGTGTCTACTACCTGCTGCCATAACATTCAGCCACCCAATTCCCTTGCATGCTCACATCCATACCATAGATACAGGTAACGACACATTCTACTAAATTTAGCAATTGGTAGGTTGATTGACTTACCTTGTCGGTGTGCCAGGATTGAGGATGGTGCTGGAGGGCTGCCTATGTCAGATGCACATAGTACACTCCCTATACATGGTTGAGCACAGGTAGTGTCATTTTTGGCATCCCTTTACTGTATGTGAGTGTCAAAGAGAGGTGTCATCCCCTGGGGCCCTACTGTGTCAGTGTATCTGCTATGCGTTGCATCTTTGCCAAGGCCAGGGCATACTGGGTATTCCTCCATCTGCCTACTGGGGCAGGTTCAGGTTGTTCCTCCTCCGATTCACTCTGTGCCTGTGCAGGCCTTAGCATTGGTGGGGGGCTGTGTGGCCCTGCCCCATGCTGTTCCTGCTGCAGCTGTTTCCACAGGATTATATTGTGTAGCATGGCACAAGCCATAACAATTTGAGTACATGTAGGTGGTGAGTACTGCAAGGCTCCACCAGATGTGTCCAGGCACTGGAGCTGTGACTTGAGCATCCCAAACACATGCTCTATTATAAGTCTGGTCTGTGTGTGTGCCTCATTATGGCATTCTTGTACAGGTGTGTATGTGTATTTCTGATGGGTGTCATCAGCCACGGCTCCAGTGTGTAACCAGCATCCCCCACTAGGTGACCGTAGGGGATGTCCTCATTGACAAATCTCTGGTACAGCTGCATCAGATGCTAGATGTGGGAATCGTGATAGCTTCCAGGGCAGCCAGCACACACATTCATTATAATGCCTTGGGCATCGCATACAACCTGGCAGTTGATGGAGGGGAGCTCCTGCTGTTGATGTAGGCCCTACCCTGATCACCGGGTGGTGCTTTGATGCATATGTGCATGCAGTCTATAGCACCCACTACTCCTGGGTATTTGGTGGAAGAGATGCATATTGCTAGCCAACACCTCATGGTTGTTGAGGAAATATACGTGCTCACTGGCATGTGCTGACATGGCATCCAGGAACTGGTGGAATACTCTGGATGCTGATGCCTGTGAGATCCCCATGATATCCCCAGTTGAGCTTTGGGAGGTACCTGTGGCTAGTATTCCTAGGCCTACACATACCTTGGAATCCACTGGGATGGGTTCCCCACGGTCAGTTCGGTGTGTCAGGCGTGGCCGGCAGAGCTCAATAATTTGCTGTAGGAGGTCTATGTCCACCCTATAGCACTCCACTATCTCCAGCTCATGTAGCCCCTGGTAGGTTACCCTGGGTCTGTACACTGTTCTCCGTCTCTTCACTGTGGGTTGGTCGGCAGCATTTGCATCCTCACCACCCTCAGCCACTTGCACATGTTGTTGTATGATGCCTGCTGCACTGGTGGTGTAGAGTATGGGAAAAATCAGAGGGGAAGGTGTTTGCATAGTTTATAGTAGTGTTCTGGGCTGGGCTGGTCTGCTGCCTGTGTAATTGGCTAATTCTGATACATTTCACCTGCCAGCTATGCTAGTTCTCCTTGATTAACTTCCTACTACTGTTTTCCCTTCCCATTGCCTTCCTGTTTAAGCCTAGGGGTGTGCCGTGCAAACACAGTGCTCAAATGTGCACAGAGCTGCTATTTCCTGGTTTACCTTTTTTTTTTCTTTCAAACCTGGTGCGCGGCATGCACACCCGCTTAGGCAATGTAAAGAGTACTAGGCAGACTCAGACACACCCCCTTGCCTAGCTGTGCTAAGCTAGGAGCATACCTGAGCCACAGGGTCCCAATCCGCTTACAGTATGCCTGACACACACCCCGTATGATGTCAGCTAAGTCCTAGGCTTGCACCAAGATATTCCTGCTCTTACACTGTTGGGAGCTGACTAGCATGCTGGGGAAATCTGGGATTCACTATCATTCCCCTCATTTGCATAGGATTCCATGCTAATACATAGTTACATCACACTGAGCCTCTCCCCTTAGCAACCACTACTCACTGGCCATGTTGTCTTCTGCCTGCCATTGACTTTAATGGCAGAATAGTGATTTTAGTTAGAATGCTTATTTTAGGTTTATTTTCTTATTTCCCCCCCGATCCCGTTTGTGCACTGCTGCCCCATGCTTAAACGGCCAAGATCGTCTAAAAAAAAAAAATAAAAGTTGATTTTTTTATTTATTTATACTTGGCCATTGGCATGCTTTCTGAATGATATGCACCCTTTATTTGGAGCTGTCACGGCTCTGTTTTGGAATTTGCAGAAATGTACTCGGTTACTACCCGAGTACATTTCTGCAGATTTCAGTAGTCCTGCACGGCCAGTTTCCAGCTTTCTGGATCGAACTTCACCTCATTTGCATGGATTTCTCCTGCAAATGCAGTAATTTGCATACAGAGGCTGAGTCCATGCAGGACTAGTGCAGGAGCACTCATGCATGCCCCTACAGGCTATTCCTGGATCGCACGGCAGACATATTCCCTGCTAGAGCTATTCGGGGGAACGAGTTTAATTAACCAAAACCTCACTTCCACAAAAATGCATATTATAGAAAGCTAAATTAGTGAGTATACAGTTACTGAACATTAGTGTCCATATATCTTTAAATGAGGACGGGAAGTGATAGTATTTGTATGGAAGTACCAAAATTAATCATGGTGGATATGTGCAGGAGTGCTTCCAGAGTGCTGGGTGAAACATACCGAGCTACAAAATCTCAAAGGGGAGGACAAATTCTGATCACTGAGGGGTATGTGTATCATTTAAAAATGATGGCTAAAACAAAAAAACAAAAAAAAGTATTGGTGCTGTAAATATAAAGTGTCTCAATTGTGTAACGGCAGGGCTATAATGGCCAGTGTGACATGAAGGGAGGAATTAGTGAAGTCCGTAGCACACAATCATTCAGGGGAACCTGACAAGGTGGAAAAGTATGGAATTTGCCATAACTTAAGGCAGAGAGTTTCTCTGTCAAGAGATTCCCAGTGTATTATAGTTGATGATGCTGTAGCGTCTTCTTCATTGGATTTTGCCCCAACCCTGCCTAGCAGAAGAGTTATGTGTTGTTTCCCCTACATTTCTGGAATATTTCTATAGTAAATTAACTGTTTTTGCCAAGAACACAGAATGCTGTGGAGGTTTGGCATCGTAGATTTAAATGTATTACCGGGAAGCATGTATGCAATTTGTACAGTGTGTGTTAACTGCCATTGTGAGAGAACAGAACTGAGTGGATGAGATCAGACGTCAGATGTCTGCAGCCTGTCCTCCTTCCCCTAAAAAGTGATCATTGCTAAGAAGACAACAGCAATTTCAGATGATATTTGATAACAAGGAGGAGTATGATACCATGGATTATGTATGGCAATCGCTACCCTTTAAAAAATGTAAACGGAGAAACCTGTTTTAAATTTGTGTTGTGTTATTGATAGTTTCTTTTCATTTTCATGTTGGATTGCTACACTATTTTTCAGAGTTAGTCAGTGGAGAGCCTTTATATGGTTTATGACCACTGGTAGCACTTGGGTGCAGAAATGCATATTCGTCTATGTTGTATTCAGTAATATGTGCTTCGTGTATATGTATTTACGTGGATTGTTTTGCCATTCTGGTAAATGTACTTTTGTGCAATGAAAGTAAATCCATGTATATATATATATATATATATATATATATATATATATATATATATATATACACTTATTTATTTAGTTAGTTATTTCTATTTGTAGAGTGAGACAATTTGACTGGGTTGACAGACATTTTAAAAGCAGTACACTGGGAAGAAATGCTCCACACTAAAACATCAAGTACAGTACAGTAAAAGAAAAAGATGTAGCAAATAAGAAACATAGTGAAAATGTACATAATAGGAGATACCACAAATCATTCTTAGATACACATCAATAAGATATACTTTTTTAACATTATTAAACATTGTTCACAAACAGCAACTTGTATACATACTTAAACGTTTGTTTCAAAAAATGTCACATTATTTGTTATTCAGTAAATAAATACAGAAAAAAGGTGTTGACCCTTTCTTTGAGTGCAGCCTGTCCGGGGGGGGGGAAGGAACAATTAACAGCCCTTATCAGGGCTTTCCTACCACTTTACAACAAAACACCTCTTTTAAGAGCTCATTTGACAAAAGAGTGAAGCTCTTTGGAAGCTTTTACTAACTGAACTAATTAATCCCAGCCAACCAAAGCAGGAGCAGATCAGCTCTTGTTAGAGCTCCCTGATAAAACAACAGTTCTGTTTAGAGCTCCCTTATACAACAGCCCTTCATAAGGCTAAAAAAACAAGGGACTTTAATAACCAAATAGCTCTTTTGAGAGCTCAAATGACAGAAGACTGCAGCTAATAATGGCCACAACTGTAATAACCAAACAGCTCTTTTCAGAGCTGAAGGGACAAAAGACTGTGGCTACACACAGCCACAACAGCTGTTATCAGGGCTTATCCTCAGAAGATCTCAACCCACAGGGACTGGAGCATCAAAACCAGTCCGGACCACAACAGACCAACCCAAATAAGTGAACATAAAGGGCAAGAGGGTGTCCAAGGACGCAAAAGTAAAAAGGACAACCTTAACAGCTTTATTCAGTAAATACAATGGCTATAAATGTATCTTTTCAGGAATAATCCTGAAGAACAGTATGTTTAAGTGACTTGGTCAAAGTCACACAGTAGGAAAAGGGGGAATGAGTGAATCAAACTCAGAACAAGATTCTGCAGATTATAATTCATATCCTTGATAATCTTCTGGACTAAACTTTCTGACCTTGTTAATAACTAGGCATTTTGAAGCCCCACAACTTAAATTGGGACATTTGGGTATTAACTATAAGATTATGTATTGAATCCAGTTCCAAATGTTATTAATGTTAACTTGCAGCAAATTGTATAGTAAGGATTATTATGGACTGATCTAAGCAGAACAAGACTGTCTGCTTCGACGATACTCTAGCTACCCAGATAATTCAGTACGAGGACACTAGTGTATATGCTGAAATACATTAGCCTAAGCTCAATGACTGAAGAACTCCTGAGAACAGTGGGATTGAATCATTGATAATAATGATATATACATACATACATATATATATATATATATATATATATATATATATATATACACTTTGATGGTTCATCTGTAGTGATAATTTTGAAACCAAGCCAGAGATTTAAGTCACTAAATCGATTAACTCCTACCGAAAACAGTTCACTAAGCAGACAGACTTTTTCTTTTTGCCTTTTTTTATGCAGCCTATATATAGCTATTGGAGCAGGTGTCATTTGTCTAATTTGACTTGGTCACATGACCTTGCTAATGTTATTTTAAATGCAAACTGTCTGATATTTGTGTGTTTATTATAGTTTAACCTACAACATGTATTTTTATTTCATTTTTGATCATTCTATGGTTCCACATGTTGCTGCAATAGTTACACAGTACACTGAAGAAGCCTACCTAAGATACACTTGCCACATTATAACAGCAGTGCTGTACTTGGAAGAAGGCAGACAATGGCTGGTTTTCTTTGTTCTATATAGCTTCTTCCTCTCACCACTTGTTCTCTTTACTACATGCTTTCTGTCATCTTGGCACTCCTGAGGACAGTGCCTGATCAATGCATCAATGCATGGACCAAAATGCTCAGCACGTCACTCACAAATGTAGAAGCTTTTTTTTTCATCCACATTTCATTGTTGCTGCACAGTTCTATCTTTCTTGTATGTTTATCTACTCAACTCTATCAAACCTTTGTTTTTTTGCAAAGCAATCATGATTTCTTTGCTTCTGTTTTTCCAGTGCTATTTGGTCTCTATAGTTATTGGCTCTGTTTTTCCTTTTACTATTTTCTTGTTTTTTCCTTGATTCTGTACGGCCTCATTGTCCCCTACCATTTTAATTGGCTTATATTATATCCTCATAAATAGCACCCAAATGCAAATATTAAAAAAAAAAAAACTTTCTTCGACTGTTTTTTTCCAACAGCTAACAGCAATTCTTGTCTTGCTTGTTCTTCACACTGCTAATGAAGTATGATTTTTTAGCACCCATTCCAAGCCCTTGGGACATTCGTTGTCTAGCTTAAACAGTATTTTCCTTTCTAAATGGTTAGCAATCTCGCAACAACAGAATAATTACCAAATGCTAAATAATTATAACATACCAAATGCTACCTGCATAGTGGCCTATCGGAAGTTCAGCACTAAATAGTCCAAGTCTTCAAACAAAGACAATTTAAGAGCAATTCAGGAAAACAGCAAATGATGAAAGTCACCATCACACCTTAAAAGTATTTTTTTAGGGTGAAAGCCCCCTGCATCTCCCAGTACCTCCACACCCTACTGCTTACATACACTAACTCTGAGATCACTGTACCTCACAGAAAAATAGATTTTGTAAGATAAAGCAACTTTTCCAGTAAGCTTACTTACATTTTCAAAGTTTCAAGGATCAGACTTGCTGTCCTTAAACTTACAATAGGAATCTCCTTGTACTCCTTGAGAAAGAAGCTGTAATACTTGTTGAATACAAAACATTAGCTCTGCACTGTCCATACTGTGCATATACATGCAGTTTAACATTTCTAAAGTTATTTTTGATTGTGCAAACAGGTATGGAACAATGAATTATGGACAGCAATGTGTTGGTTAAAGCACAAACCATTTTACCTTAGCTATAGCCTTTAAACAACCTTCTCAATACTCTTTAAGATGCAGATTTCGAAGGGTACATTATTATACCTAGCCAGATATGCTAGAAATAAGTTTCCTTTTTTAATTATTCTTTTTATTTATTAAACAGGTAAGCCCATTAGGGAAAACTGCGTGAAATACCAGAAGCAAACTAAGAGTGCTGCTAGGTTAAGTGACTAGCTCAGATTCATATAGCTTGCACACAAGGGCGGCAGGCAGGTGCAAGGGGGTGCACTTGCACCCCCGTGGAATCAAGCAATAGGCCCACTACTGGCTGGGTGGGACATTAATTTTCTTTTAATTTTAAAATCCCATCTCAGTCTTGTAACCAAACCCTTCCGCAGAACATATTCCCCGTTATTTTAAAAATATAGAAATCACACCCACCCATGTCCTAGAACTACATAGTTACTTTGACACCTGGGGAACATCAGAAAAACATTTATTGGAGACTATCTACGAATTCAACTTTTTTAGCATGTTAAGATGGATAGAGCTCTTGCTCGTTTCAACGGAAAGGCTTTATTCTCAATCCATGTAAACGTCCGCCTGCAGTAGAAGTGATGAGGCCAGGGAACCACCATTTTGAATATCAAGTTGTATGTTTTGGATGTCTTAGTTTTCTTCATGATTAATACAACTTTAGCGGTTGGTAAGTTGGTTTTACATATGTGGGTTTATGCCACTGTGTTGGGTTAGAGAGAGTTATGGGATAGTTATGGTCTTTGTGTCACGGTTAGTGTTACTGTCTGCTTCATTGGCACTGATATCTACTGCAAATAGTGGTTGCTTTAAGAAATGAGAATGCAAGGGTTAAGCATACTAGAGGAAAAATGCCAGTAGTGACTTTTTGTTTGGGGGAGCTGATTTGTGAATCCCCTGTGTGTCATGGCACCCTGTGAATTTAAGACTGAGGTTGGTCAAGCTGTAGTGTCGCTAGATGAGCCGAGGTAATCCAATTTCTTAGAAAGCATTACTCTCCTTAGCAGTTGCTATCAGAAGTACTTGTAATTCTTTTTTTAATAGTAAGAAAAACATTAATTTATGTGAGTTATATTCATTTATTGTGTATTCCATGGATCCTGAGCATGATCATATGTTGAGGGGACTGCATTAAAAGTGCTGCAAAGTGGAAACTAATTACAAATGGTAGAATTTAACATGAAATGTTTTGAGTTGTGTGATACTGGCCAACCAGCACCCCATCCATATGGCTATATGGCCTTTTCCTATTGCCCAAAGGGAATTATTTATGGAAGTGGTGAAGTCAGACTTATTGTTCTCTGACCATATTTAATTATGGTTTTAAAAGGCCATGGGGGGCAGTATTTTATGCAGTTGTTTTTCTGTTTTTGCTTGTTTCGTATTGTAGTTTGATGATTTTATGTCTACCTTGTGTTGAATTTAATTTAAACATTCTGCAGATAAACGTTTAGTGAGTTCTTCGTGTTCTTGCATTTAACAGTACCCAGTATGTCACTTTTTGCTTCTATTGGAAGTGCTTTATTTCATCAATTCAACCAGTTGCATATTCGCCTTTTTTACAAGAAGTTAGTAGGTGTAGGCATTCATACTGGTTTTGGCTTTAATTTTCGGATTGTCATCTGAGATTGGTTTGAAACATATACTCATTTTGTTTTTTGTTTTAAATAATGTTTATGCCGAGACAGGTAATGCTGGATTCCCCTTGACATTTACTTACGTTTACATTGCTTGCCCACATATACTTATTTGCAGTACTAAAACTTTGTTAGCATGTTATCACTGAAACTGGAGTCAGTGTCATAACTGCTTTAGGTTCTTGATCAGAACATTTAACAACTTATTGGTTTACAGCACTCTACATCATTTTCTAACAAAAACTTCTTGCATGATATTTATGTTTTGGTTCAACTAGAAAACATGAATATCATCATTTTATTTGTTAGCAGCAGTGCAAAGTAAATGAAGTGAAGGAGCTGCAAGTTGGTCCTGCAACTTCAAAGGAGGTTTAAGTTTTAAGTTTGGGTTTTGTCATTTTCTGTCATCCAGCAGATTTGTTGATAGCAAAATTAAGAGTTCTACACATATAACAAGTGTTTTTTTCTGATTTGCCGTCAATATACAACATTTTTAAAAGATATTTAAGGCTTATTTTGGTTCTGTGTTTATCCCACTGAATCAGTTATGTATTAAGAACTTACTGGTTTTCAACTTATTGTAAAGCTGTCTACTTTAGCTTTAAGTTTATTCATACTACAATGCCTTGTTTTATACTTGTGAACTTTTTTTAGATTTTTATGTATAGTTGGTATACAGCATTTGGAGGATACAACATTTTTACCTTTTTTGGATGTTTGATATTTTAGCTGCATTTTGTTTTGTTGGAAGAGAAGTTGATTGCTGCTCATGCCAAGTCTGCTTAAAATGTGCAACTGTTTTGTTTAGCAAATGGGATAACTATTGTGGTACAAAATTTTAAAGCAGTGTTAGTAGCACAACAAGTAGCATACTTGTGTCTTGATGCAAAAAGCTGCAGGTTCTACTCTCACAGCATGTAGATTTGCATTTTAAGGAGCAGTCCTGAGTATGCCCTCTTTCGGATGAGATGTCTAGTATCTATGAACCTGTTTTTCAGTTTGCCATCCATTCCTTATTTCAATATACCAGCTTACATTTTTAATGTAACATATGCAATTTATTCTTCAAGGGCAGCAGGCACTGAATTTGTAGATGAAACATTGAAATATAAAGTTGTTTTCTAGCAGAAACCTCTTCATTATATTCAGATTTCTTTAATTGGGAATTATTCAGATGACTTTTACTTCTGAAGAGATTGTGCATATTGACTGATATTGTGGATTGTAATGAGAGACGTTTGAGTGGCCTTTTATGGATGAAATGTTCTGAATTGGGCAGCTTTGTCATTAGTGGTTCATATGTTTTGTTTCATTGCTTACTGGAAAAATGTTCAAAACTATAAATTTAAAATGTGCTGTAACACTGATGCTGTATTATACAAGGGATATAATTTAATTAATATATTTTATAATTTAATGCAATCAGGAAGGTGAATCAAAGAACTTTTGCATGGTCTTAATGTGTGCAGGGGCCCTATGATTTGAAAACAGCCCAAAGGTAAACTTAACCCGCCACCGGCCAGATGCATTTTCTTTAAATGTGGGTTTCAATGCTGTTTCAGTGAATGAGTTTCAAAGGCAGACAAGTTTTAATGCTAAGTCTGTTTTCACTGTAAGAGTGTATTGCTTTGTTTAGCAAATGTCTATCAGTGTTTATGCTATAAAATTTGAAATAAAAGTTGTAAATTAAATCCAAATATCTGTAATCACTGTAGAAGTAAAGCATAAAACAGCATGCACACAGAGTTTTGAACAGTGTTTATGGCAACTGGGGAGAAATAGTCAAGTAATGGGACACTGAAATGGCTGCGTGGAGGGGGCTCTGGGTTTGTACCCCCCTGCAAAAAATCCTGCGGGGTCCCTTGCTTGCACATGGAGCTTAAAGGAATCAAACCCAGGACTACAGGATAAAGCATGTTATCAGTTCATGGGCTTGCCCTCTGTACTAAACTGTCAATGTAATTTGGATTTGGTGCCTTAGATATATCCATAAGAAAATAATTTTCCTCATATTACTCAAAAGAAGTGTTCATGCACAGCCCCGTATCTATGGAATCATTCACCTGATTTCCAAAGATTTGTTAAACATATTGCCCTAACTAGCCTTACACAACTTACCAGACATGAGACAGACCAGATGAGAGCTGCTGAAACTATTATATGCATATATTTAGCCTTAGCATTGCAAACATTAATGCTAAAAATACTGCCATGATACCATGCGGTCATGATGATGATGATGATGGCGACGATGACAATGATGATGGTGTGTGTGAGTGTGTGTGTGTGTGTGTGTGTGTGTGTGTGTGTGTGTGTGTGTGTGTGTGTTAATATAAACAGATTTGCATCCTATAAATCTGAAAAACTTATTTTTGATGTTAAAGTACGAAGATTTCATTAAGCACTGAAACCATCATAAATAACATGGGGGAAATTCAATAAAGCCTACACGATTATTTTTTCATGTATGCATCGCACCACAGTGCATTCACCAGTGTGAACATTTTTAGATTCAGTAAACATTGTTTAGTGGAGTGGAAGCACATGCAAACAGGGAAACTTCCATGCAAAGCAAATTTCCGCATAAGCAGGTGAATCTTATGCAAATTAGCCAGGTGGAATGATCCAACAAGCCAAAGGGCATCTGTGTAGACTCTCTCCCGGATTTACTAATCTTCTGTGCAGGACTAGCTTAGTCCTGCATGGAAGTGGACATTTAGGAGCAGGGTGGCAAACGCCATACATATTAATGAAGGTGCGCTGCCTGAGCTCCTAATCTTACACAGAGCATGTAAGAGTGCAGGGGGCAAGTCTGAGAGCAGAGCTCTCAGAACATACACGCCCCCACAATGAAGAACAGCAGAAAGCCCAAAAGAATGAGTGAGACCACTCATAGGTGTCCACATAACCCCAGCAACATCCCCCACGTGTACAACAGCAATAGTAAATACAAACAATATAAACATACCATTTATTTTATGAATCCGATTAAATCTAATCGTAGGTGTGCAGGTTTGTCCATCGTTTAGCTACGGTTAATGCAGCTTAAATGGCTGAAGAGGATAACAAAGAAGATATATGAAAATGATGTAGTACAGCAATAGTGTAGTGGGCAGAGCATTTGCCTTATGAGCAGGCATTCCTGGTTCGAGTCCCATTGCAGTGTTTTCCAATGCAAATCACGTTATGACCAATATTTTAGTTGCATAACCTACTAAATAACATATATTTGTAAACTGGAGTACTGCATTAAATTCAGATGTGAGGTGTCAGTGTCATAATGTTGCAAAGTCCACAGATAATCGCATGTGCCCATGTAGTATATGTACACAGGAATCAGGGATACAAATGGAAGGTAAAATGTATAATGAATGATAACTCCATACAGCTTCCAAATCCCCCACCTTCCCAAGATCCATTAGACATTACTGTCTAAATCAGTGCAGTGATAAGGTGGAGTAAGCACTAGTAAGCAAGTGTAAGCACTATTAAGCAGGAGTAAACATATGAAAGTATCAGTTAGTGGGTTTCAGCTGATTTGTGCGTGGGTAAGCAATGTGCACACAGGTTAAGCAATATGGAAGCTAATTCTCTGTAAGCATATTTAACTGAAGGTTAGCATTGCTTACCTTCACGCAAACCCACACAAACCCACTTACAAGTGCTTAAAAGTGCCTTAATCACTCTGTATCCAACAGCCGCTGTTCTGCCCAGCAACAAAATGAACAGCCTTGAAGGTCTTGAACCTAGGACCCTATACATTATAGTCACAGTAGTTAACCACCAAGCCATCACAGCAGTACATAAGAGTGAGGTATCACCAAGCAAACCCTCACTATAGTAAAATCAAACTGAACATGTGAAAGGAATCCGTATACAGTCATATGTTCTATAACCCGCTACATAACATAAATATGTGAACTGGAGTACTGAAGTACGCCCAGATGTGAGGTGTAAATGTAATAGAGTGCTGAAGTCCCCTACTAAACACAAAGACCCCATACAGTGTATGTACACATGAATCATGGATACTATATATATATATATATATATATATATATATATATATATATATATATATATATATATACATACATACATATAAGATGTAATGAATAATAAATCAATGCCAAAAACCAAATATAATGCAAAGTCAATTTTAAGCAATGCTAAGCATTGCACAGGCCAGCTTAGGAGGTGTAAGCAATGTGCAGGCCAGCTAACTCAATGTGCCCAGTGGTATATCCCTTTAAACAATGCCAACCTTAGGTAAGCAGATTTGCCCATAGCTTAGCCTTTTCAAAACTGGCCAATCATGGCAAAGTGTGGGAATTTGGCCCTACTTAAACCCAACAGGCAGAAATACATTACATAACTGGTTGTAGCTTCCCCTTGCAGGCACCATGGAAGAAAGGGGAGAGGGAGTGCACTTCTGGGCACAGCACTGGGGCATCCAGGAGTCCAGAGTCATGGCAAGACTCCTTGTTAAAGACCATGAGCCGAGACTGCTGTAGGGCCAGTACCAGAGTCCCCAGTATAAGGCAGAAGCCTTGGATCGTCTCGCCCGTGACCTCACCACTGCCACTGGCATACCCCGAACTGGTGAGCAGGTCAGGCATCACTATGCTGACCTGAAGTGGTGTAAGGGGGATCTCTTGGATCAGTGGATCCAAGAAGTTAGGATGGCAGGGGCTGTCCCAGATGTGTGTGGCATTCCACTATGAGTGTAATAATTGCCAGCTCATGTATATTATGGATAGGCATGGCTAATATTCCTCTTATGTCCTTCACAGCGGCAAGTAAGCAGGCCGCCAACCGGGAGGCTAATGGCTGTCACCTGCAGAGGTTGCGATGTGAGGCACTTCAGTAATACTCTTGCATGTACTGTCATAGGAAATAAATCTAAAAGCATTAGTAAGGTAATTGACAGTATAACACCTGTATTGTTTAAGGCAAGTACAGCATACACTGGGGAATATGGCAGGAAGAGTCTCATATAGTTTGTATGTAAGTAAAAGCATAATAGCTTGACAGTAAAGGTCTAACTGCTAGAATGCATGTGTATACTCTGGTATCATATGGTAATGTAGATATGCAGTCACTTAATAGTACTGTTGTATTAAGCACTGATACCCGCACTGTGCAACATAAATAAAATGTGTAAGACTGTCTGTATATGACTGGTGTAATCTCCAGAGTTCATTTAGTACAACCGAGAGACACATAGACAGAAAACAGTGAAAAGGCAGACAACAAAATCCAAATAGCACACGTAACTGAGACGTGAACTGCTGTATTTTTAGCACACACAGCCATGGTTTGAATCCTGGGAGTGGTAGTAGTCTGCATACAGAATCATAGCCCACAACTGTACAGATATGTCCAGAATGTCCAGTAAATTGGCCCATATCTGCTGAATGTCCCCCTGTCCCCCTGGAAAATCAGTAGGATGATCCCAGACATATAGGCAGCAAACAGGAAATACAACTGATTGTCACACATATCTATGAGAACAAAGCTGGCACACTAGCAATTCCCCAAAATTTTATGAGAGTAATAAGCCATGTAAGTCCCATTTACACCCCCATGTTGTCAAGCTGTGACCAGAACGTGTACAGTAACAGAGTGAGATGTATGTGCATAATAGTAATGTGGAATCTGGTACTGTGTGTGTCAACATTCAGATAGTGCTAACAAACATTGTTCCCACAGGTTTGTCAGATATGAACACTGTGCCCAGAAATAAAAGAATGATACCTTGTACTGGTACTTTGGTATTGTATGGCATTGTGACTGATGTAGTTGCTCTGAATAATAAGGTATTACTCATCACTGTCACCCACACTGTGCTACATAATATAACTGTCTAGGAAATCCTGTATAAGAGTGTTGTAATACAAGGTCAGAATGTAAAACCACAGGAGAATTATAAGACAGAAAGCAGATAGGAGATATACAGCAATATCTATATAGCACACACAACTGTGATGGACAGTGTTTTAGTTTTAGCAGACACAGCCATGGTCTGAATCCTGGGAGTGGAAGTAGGCTGCATACAGAATCATACCCCACAACTGTACAGATAAGTCCAGAATGTCCAGTATATGGGCCCATATCTGCTGCCTGTCCCCCTGTCCCCTGGGAAGTCAGTGGGATGATCCCAGATGTTTAGGCAGCAAACAGGAAAT